>NW_023596818.1:17741648-17837378 GCF_011947565.3 Pollicipes pollicipes
GATCACCCCTGCTTCCCAAATTACTTAATCTCCTCTGTGTCACCAGGGATGCGCAACGAGCAGTCGGCGGCGTACGCGGCACAGGCGATAGGCTTCCTGACGCAGCGGCCGGCCGTCTGCCTGGCAGTGTCCGGACCGGGTGTACTGCACGCGCTCGGCGGCCTGGCCAACGCCAAGGTCAACTGCTGGTCAGTGACAGCCTGACCCCGGCCACGTCTGACACGCAGGCCGTAGACCGCCTCCTCGGCCGGTCGGACCGTTGGAGCGCTTTTTTGCTTTTGAAATCCCACTGATCAGCTGCGTTTGCCTCCGAAGATTGTGTCACAAGGCAATGCTGTGTGGTGCGCTGTGCTCATTTTGTATTCGCCCGGTTTGAAATATGTCCATGTCACCCGAAATTTGTTCACTCATCAGAGCTGTCGCGTTTACTGCCGCTGTGATGTAATGTCGCTGTTTGTCCTTCTTTTTTCTCGCATATGTATAAAAAAATATTGATTGGAATCGCACCAGCGTGCGTGGTGCTGGGAATGATCCGTACTGATTCGAACGGAACTGGGATTTGACATTTGCAGGCCACTGATCGTCATAGGTGGCGCCAGCGACGCACCGCAAGAGGGCACTGGCGCGTTTCAAGAGTGGCCCCAGGTAGAAGCGTGCCGGCCGTACTGCAAGTATGCCGCTCGGCCCCCATCCGCTCAGCTGATACCTTACCATGTGATGCGCGCGGTCAAGGAGACCACATTTGGCAGACCTGGTTAGTTGAACGTCCTGACGATCACGTGACATCGTGGGTTTTGTGCAGTCATTCTGGCAGATAACATGACATGTTCGTGTTGCACGCTCTGGGCTGAAAATGTGATCATACCACCTTTAGAAATATCATTGTAGTTCATTCCGTTCTGTGTCCCAGGAAATCGTCAAGAGTGATCAATGTTAGTCATCATTCCACGCGCGGCGTACCCCGCCGTCACGACGTGCATCAGTCTGTGTACGTGGGGGTGGTCCTCTGACCCGCCTCGCCGAACACGATCGCACGCGCCGTTAGTGGGCGCCGGGTTTCGGTCGATGACGGCGGCCGTCTGCTGGGTCGCAGGCGCAGCGTACCTGGACTTCCCCGGGGACCTGCTGCAGCAGAGCGTGCCGGAAGCGGAGGTGGAGTGGTACGGCCGGTTGCCGCCGCCGCCGCAGGCACTGGCCGAGCCGGCGCAGCTGGCGGCGGCCGTCGCCCTGCTCCGTGCCGCCGCCCGACCGCTCATCATCGTCGGCAAAGGTCAGTGTTCCGCCGTCACCACCCATGGACGGGGAGGGGGACACGGTCGGGCGCGGGTGACGGCGGTATGGCACCAGCACGGGCTGGGGCGACACTGAGTGCATTGCCAGGTCGTCACCGTTGAAATTGACCCGTAACTCAGCGACTTGGGCCCGCAGTTTATGCATTATAAATCGAGCCGTGTGTTGGATCAGGTCGAAGGAGCGCGAAAGGCGTGGCATGACTCTCCGGCACTGCACGCTCGCGGTGTTGCACGTTCCATGTTTTTATTTGTTGCTGTTTGCTGAAATGAACAGATTATGCTTTGCCAAGCTCGGCCATCCTTCATGATGCCGAACGGTCGGACACACGCCGGAATCGAAAGACTGGCGTACCCTCCGCCTAACCTGTGAGAAGGAGCGCCTCTCCGGCGGCCGCCGTGACGCGGAGCGTGATCCGGCAGGGGCGGCGTACGGCCGCGCTGAGGCCCCGGTCCGGCGTCTGGTGGAGACCACCGGCCTGCCGTTCCTGCCCACGCCCATGGGCAAGGGCGTGCTGCCGGACGATCACGCCCAGTGTGTCTCGGCCGCCCGGTGAGCCGTCTGCCGTGCCCGCCGCTGACGCCGGCCGACACCCTGCCGGAGCCCGTCAGTGATGCCATGTGGTGCGGGCGGTTATCGGGGACGTTGCTGTAGTTTTTTTCTCGTAACATGTGTTGGATCGGTATGTGACATCGCCAGTATTTGGATATGTGAGTGGAGAGCGAATGGTTGCGTGGGCATCGGTCGTTGGATAGATCGCTTCCGCCTTGTTTGTAACTCGTGGATGCAGGTTATAGCAAAATTTAGCCAATTACAGGGCATGTTGTCTGTCTCCATTTTGATATGGGAAGTAAGAAATGCTGATAATGTGCTGCAAGAGCAGAACTACACAACTAATTCCTACCAATGACAAAAGTAAAATGAGACCAAACCACGGTGCGGGAAATCCGTATTTCCGTAATTCCGTATTTCCGTAATTCCGTGTTTTCGTCTACCAGCCTTCCGTCCGGACTCGGCGTGATGATGATGTGATAATGATCCGGGGTCGATGTGACCGCCGCCGCCTGGTCTATCCCTGGGTAGCTGCGTTGGTCTGCCCGACGCTGCCTGGTCTGGCCCTGGGCCTACTGGCGTCATCAGGTGGTCTGAATGGCACGGTCTCCATCTCAGGTCCCTCTCACATCCTGGCATGTTTGACTGACGCAGGTGGTCTGAATGCCACAGTCACGCTCTCACGGGCCTCTGACGCCCTGACAGGTCTGACTGACGTCGTCGGGTCGCTTCCGCTGTACCCACGGGGACACGCTGAATGCCCGCTCCTCCTACCGCCAGGTCCCTGGCGCTGGCGGAGGCGGACGTGGTGCTGCTGCTGGGCGCGCGGCTCAACTGGATGCTGCACTTCGGCCGGCCACCCCGCTTCACTGCCGCCTGCCAGTTCATTCAGGTGCGGTCCGGAGCCGGCCCGCCCAGTTTACCGTGGGCTGGCCGGAGTGAGCTCGCTGTAGGTCTGACTGCCTGACGCCCCCTCGCCCCTGTGCTGCGGTTGGTTCGCGGCCGCTCCACGCGAGGCGTGTCGCGGTGTTGTCCAGTGTGACTCGTGCGACAGGCTGGTACAGACTGTTCAGTCTCTGGGTCCAAGCATGTGTAACCTGACGTGAACTAGCAGGGTCGTTGTGTCGGAGGACGAACTTCGTCAGTCCCGAAACACCTTGTCCCAAACACCAAATACGAAACGCCCACGAAACAAATGACCCGAAACTCCTTGACCTGATGTGGTCTGATCTCACATGACCCTGCGTTTCGACATCTGATCGGACGGAGCCCATGACCGACGCTGGGTCTGGACCTGCCCGGACCTGGCCTCATCTCATGTAACCTGATCTGGCGTGGTGTGGTCCAGGATCTGACGGCACGTGGCCATCTGACCGGATGAGGTGCACAGAAGACCTGGAGTCTTGCCCTGACCTGACCTGACCTGGCTGGCAGGTTGACATCTGCCCGGAGGAGTTCCACACCAGCCGTCCGGCGGCGGCCGCCCTGTTCGGCCAGGTGGCGCTGGTGGCCGACCAACTGACTGAGGCGTACGGCGCGGACGGGCGGCCCGACCAGCTGGCGCACTGGTGGCGGCGCCTGCGGGACAAGGCTGCAGCCAATCAGCTGGGCGTCCAGGTCCGGTGCCGCACTCCCATCAGCATCTGTCCCAGCATCCCCGCACCCGTGCGGGGATGCTGGGACACCTCGGGCGGCATTCGTGGCGTTTTCGTTTGCATGTTGCATGCGAGAATATCTGCAATTTGTTAGGAAGGGTGAACGTCCACGTTGTGCAGGACACTGTATGTTTGGGATCGGCCGGGCAGAGTAAGTTATCATCTGTATTGCTGTGGCAAGAACATTCCGGCTGTGTCCTGTAGCTGGTGGATATATTTTAGAGTTGTTCGGTGTCCGTATCCCTGTGCAGACCAGCGCCACTCGAACCCCAGGCCAGTGATTTGCCTTGCGATGTGTGCGGATTTGCACTACGCTGCTCTTCCAGGCCCAGATTTCGGACCACTCTGTGCCGCTGAACTACTACGCGGCTCTCCAGTGCGTACAGGACAACATACCCCAAGGTGAAGAGCGGCACTGCCGTCGCCCTGAAACGCCACCACATTGGTGCTAGTAGCAGTATATTAACCTGAGAGATGAGAGGTGGATATTGCTTCTGGTCATGTTTTAGCTGAGATTCGATCCTCTCAATAGGCATGCAGCAGATATTGCAATGTCGTGAAGTACAGGAGACAGTAATCTGCTCAAGTCATGCCATCCGTTGTGCCCCTGTCATCCGTTGCCCGGTGCTGTGTCGTCCGATGCTCCTGTCATCCGTCGCCCGGTGCTGTGTCTTCCGGTGCTCCTGTCATCCGCTGCCCGGTGCTGTGTCGTCCAGTGCTCCTGTCATGGTTTGTCCGGTGCTGTGTTGTCCAGTGCTCCTATCATCGGCTGGCCAGTGCTGTGTCGTCCGGTGTTCCTGTCATTGGTTGTCTCGTGCTGTGTCGCCTGCTGTTGGGTCGTCTGATGTGTGACTGGTCTGGATCTCGGCGCCGCCAGACAGCATCATCGTCAGCGAGGGCGCCAACACCATGGACATCGGCCGCACCCTGCTGCTGAACCGGCTGCCGCGCCACCGGCTGGATGCGGGCACCTTCGGCACTATGGGCGTCGGACTAGGCTTCGCCATCGCTGCTGCCACCTATTGTCGACAGGAGAAGCCAGAACAGCGTGTCATCTGTGTAGAGGGCGACTCGGCGTTCGGCTTCAGTGGGATGGAGGTGGAGACCATGTTCAGGTACAGCTCCTATAGGTGCGGGGTTTTCATGGCATTTCTGTTTGGATGCCATGTTTGTGCTATTATGTTGGTGTTCATACTTGAGCTGATGGCAATCACAGCGTGTTTTTGTGGGCATATCTTATAAATGTGTCAAAATGGAAATGTGCTGTGACATATAGCTTAGGAGCATTGATGATGTTGTCAGCAATGGGCCGTAAGCCTGCAGCGCGTGAGTTCATTATGTGCAGCCAATTGGGAACGGCGACTGCGAGAGGTCTGCCGATGATGAGGTCGACTGATGATGCCGTCCTCCGGGCCCACCATCTCCTCCCGTGTGTCCCTCCATCTCTACCTGTCGTGTCACCCGACAGGTACCGTCTGCCGGTGATCATCATCATCATCAACAACAGCGGCATCTACTCCGGCATGGAGCGGCCGCTCTGGGACGAGATCACCGCAGGGGGCGAGACCACGCTGAGGTGCGCCGACAGCGGCGCTGGCCGCCCGACGACGGCATTGGCTGCCCACGGCGGCCGCTGCGCCCGGTGCCGGGCCCTACCGCGCCGCTGGTGGGCCAGCTGCGCCCAGCACGCCAGATCGGCTGATAGCTGTGCGGAGGGCCCCGTGCGGTGACGCTGCTCTTGTGTCTGTGGGCGTTGCATTGCGTGCTAACCCCTCTCAAACTGAGGGTTGTAACTGGTCGCTTGTAACGCGTCGCCTAAGCCTCTCTGGCCGTCACGCAGATAATCCGGATTCTCCCATGTGTGGCGCCTGGAGGCTTGCCTCATGGCTGTGACATGGCCGTGACAGGGCTGTGACCTAGCTGTGACATTTATTTCCACCAGCGCTCCGCCGACGTCGCTGCTGCCGGACTGTCGCTACGATCGGATGACGTCACTATTCGACAGCAGCGAGCAGCCTTCCGGTTGGAGCTGCAACACTATCCCTCAGCTGGTCTCGGCCCTGCGGGCAGCTCTGCAGGTACACCGCCGTGACAGGCGCAGCTTAGCTCCTGTCCATGCCGGTGTATATTGTACCCCTCCCCCCCCCTCAACGTCTCATCCAGCGCGATAGACTGCGATGCTAAGGGCATAGTTGCGCGCATCATCAGACAGAGATTTGAGACACCGAGCAACGCGCTAACCAATGGCAGGCCGGCAGCTGTGGAAAAGAGGTAACAAAGTCCCCGTTGGCAAGCTCTCGCAGAGCGGGGGGAGGGGGGGGGGGGGCTCGGCGCCCAAAGGCTGGTGAGACCGTATGAGGGAGCATGGGGGAGGGGAAAGTGGCCGCCTCGATGACGGGGCTGTGGTGGAACCGCCCCACCTACCGGCTGTCGGCCACTAAACCGTCTGAGGGAGCTCAGGCGGGGGGAGGGAAGGGGAGATTGGCCGGCTTGATGACGGGGCTGCGGTGGAGCCGCCCCACCTACCGGCTGTCGGCCACTAAACCGTCTGAGCGAGCTCAGGCGGGGGGAGGGGAGGGGAGATTGGCCGGCTTGATGACGGGGCTGCGGTGGAGCCGCCCCACCTACCGGCTGTCGGCCGCTAAACCGTCTGAGCGAGCTCAGGCGGGGGGGGGGGGGGGGGGGGGATTGTTCGGCTCGATGACGGGACTGTGGTGGAGTCGCCCCACCTACCGGCTCTCGGCCACTAAACCGTCTGAGGGAGCTCAGGCGGGGGGGGGGGGGGGGGGGGGGGGGGGGGGGGGGGGGGGGGGGGGGAGGGGAGGGAGGATCGGCCGGCTTGATGACGGGGTTGTGATGGAGTCGCCCCACCTACCGGCTGTCGGCCACTAAACCGTCTGGGCGAGCTCAGGCGGGGGGAGGAGAGGGGAGATTGGCCGGCTTGATGACGGGGCTGCGGTGGAGCCGCCCCACCTACCGCTGTCGGCCACTAAACCGTCTGAGGAGCTCAGGCGGGGGGGGGGGGGGATTGGTCGGCTCGATGACGGGGCTGTGGTGGAGTCGCCCCACCTACCGGCTCTCGGCCACTAAACCATCTGAGGGAGCTCAGGCGGGGGGGGGGGGGCGGGGAGACTGGCCGGCTTGATGACGGGGCTGCGGTGGAGCCGCCCCACCTACCGGCTGTCGGCCACTAAACCGTCTGAGGAGCTCAGGCGGGGGGGGGGGGGGGATTGGCCGGCTCATGACGGGGCTGTGGTGGAGTCGCCCCACCTACCGGCTCTCGGCCACTAAACCGTCTGAGGGAGCTCAGGCAGGGGGAGGGGAGGGGAGATTGGCCGGCTTGATGACGGGGTTGTGGTGGAGTCGCCCCACCTACCGGCTGTCGGCCACTAAACCGTCTGAGCGAACTCAGGCGGGGGGGGGGGGGGGGATTGGTCGGCTCGATGACGGGGCTGTGGTGGAGCCGCCCCACCTGCCGGCTGTCGGCCGCTCAGAGCGCGGCGTGCTGACGCCCGGCGGCTGTTGCAGCTCACCGACCGGCCGTCCATCATCAACGTCAAGATCGACCCGCTGTCGACGCGCCGGCCTCAGGCGCACGACTGGCTGACCCGGGCCAAGATGTGACCTGGTCCGGAGCCGGCCGCCGGTGGCGCCGCCCAGCGGTGACGCGGCCGCGGCCCTCACGCCGGAGGTCACGCGCCAGGGGTGGCGGCGCATCCTCGTCAGGGTTACGCCCTTGTTTGCCCCGCCGCGTCGGTGCGGCGCAGGGCGTCGCGATCACGAGAGTGGAGGGCAGGGCTACGCCCTGGGACCTTTTAACCTCGATTGAGCGGCTATGAATGTATCAGGAATATTATGGGCTGTTTTTTACCTCGAAAGGTGCACTATCTGTATTGTTATTGAGTCATACATGCCAGCGCCTTGGACATTGCTTGAAGGTCGAATCGAATAATAAAGGGAAAACGCGGGACCAGCTGTCTGTGAGCAGCGTGTGTATGGAACCGAGCTTGAACTTGTTTGTTACAAATAAACTGTGATCGATGATCAGTACCTTGGCGTGTGTTATGCAAATCTTGTTCACTCCTGGGCCGCTTCCCGCACTAGTCGTTACAGATGCAGATGAAAGGGACGTAGTAGCTGAGTGGTTACCGCCTAGGCCTCGCAGCCGAAGGGCCTGGGCTGGAATCCCGTCCGCGCCATGGCCCCTGAGCGTTAATATGGCCCCTGCAGTGGCGGGCGACCCGTTCAAGGATCGCGATGACATGCTTCGTGTTCCCTTGAAAATCCGACGTGTATATTGACGCCAATCCTTGATGCGTTGTGTGTCAATAATTGTGTAACTTTATCGTATAGCACACAGGTTTGATAGGATACCATGACGCTCTTTGCACGTGATGTGTATATACGTTTTACGGAGGATTTAAATGCTGTTAAATTTGTGAGATGAAATGTTTGAATGTATACGATATTGTTGGTACTGGACAGATCTTCGGATAATATACGTCGGTTGTGGGATGTGCGGCTCAGCGAGGCGCGAGTCTAGATGACGTCATCGGTCGGGCGCCGATGGGGAGGACGGCACTCTCCCAGCACCGTGAGCGCCGTCTGAGGTGCAGTGACGTCACCGGTAAGGAAGGTGGGTAGCAGGGGCAGCCTCCCTGACCCTGTGGAACGAACGAGGCAGGGACAAAAGTATATGTCTGCTCCGCCCCGCGATTCAGCCAACAACGCCAACCAACTTGTGACAAATTTGTCGCAGAATTGTTTACGAGCATGATTCACCAGCCAGCAGGCGTTCGTTTCAGGGCAACGTACGTGTCAGCTAGTGGGAACCAAACCTGAACACGGCGATACAACCCTTCACTGGGCGCGGGTATGGAAACAGGCGAAAATCGCTATGTTCGGTAAAGGCTCCATGCATGGTAGACAAGACATGGTCCGGAATTGCGTTGAAAACTGCTGGTATCCGACAGGACTGGGCTGTTGCTCTTTCTGGATAGATGCCTCTCTCTCGTAACGCTGCTATCGCACGGAATTGGACGGCGCCGCTACTCGCTATTCCCAGCTTCGGTCACGCTGAAATGCGCCGTGTTTTCCATGTGACGCTGGCAGACCTGAGGCACGAGCTGAAGTGTTGGACTGAGGTGAGCAGGGTGTACTGGGGTGCATGAGCCGGTGACTTTCCTAGCTGTCTGAAAATTTACCATGATCACTTATTGTGTAAAGCAGATGGGATGCCTGCCACATTATGTATTTTCAAATTCTGCTCCCTTACACGACACCGCAGCAGAAAATAAATTTTCGGAAACTTGCCTGCCTTAGGCATGATTTGGTTTACCGGGCACTCATTGGCCACTCCTTCAGCGTAGCCGACTTGATCTGCTGTTTTGTGAAGAACGAAGATCCTCACTTCTCATAAACAAGTTCCGAGCTATAGTGGGTGTTTAGCGTGACCCGGTGTTTCCAGAAAATAATTGACCTTCCATATGTTTCCGGCTTTTCATCTGACTTGCTTGCCATTATCATTTTTACGTTATCTGACCGAAATTGTAGTCATTATACAGGCCTTCTAAGGTGCGGGCACGTTCTGTAATTGCCATTTTTTCCTCATTTGCATGAAGAATAAACTCATCACATTCAGACGTTTTATGAAGCGCCATAAATAAAGGTTGACTAGAGCGTACACAGAAAGCTTTGGATTAGCACTTCATGTTTGATATTGCACTAAATGATCACAAAAGTTAGTGATCTTTGACCCAATAGGACATAACTAATTACACTAACTACCCAGACATCGACCGTGAACTTTTAAGTCGCAAGCCTACGATTCGGTGGTCGATCACTGACATATGTATGCTCACATGTTTAGATCTATGCCGGTACCCGCAGTCGTGTACGAGTGGTTCAGACTCCCCAGCTCGGCATTTGGAATGCACCTGGGGTGCTGCAATCAGCCACCCCGAAGGTGGCTGATTGACCTGACAGATGCCAGTTGGTGGAGCGTGAAAGGGGCTCCACGATTATGCGGCGTAACCATGTCAATGCGATCGGTGACGCGTAAAAGCTTTCTGCGTGAGGTTGTGACAAGATATTCTGACGAAAGGCGCTGAGTGGTAGTGGCTATCTCTGCCAGCCGTGTGTGCTCAACTAGACGCCTAATGCATTTTTGAAAAACAGTGACGTGTATTTCGGGGCTTAACACAAGCAGAATCATGTAATGGGCAGTGACAACCTTCCTCTTCAAAACTTTGCTAGTGTAGGACTAGCAAATATCGCCGGTTGTCACCATGTGCTTGACACAGGGTGCCAGATCGTGACATCTAGACAAACGCATCGGACACGCTGCTTGGCACTTATGGCGCGGGGCACTGCACCATTTTACCCCTGCCCGACGAGCGCACCTGGTGAACCCCTGTCCCTTAAACCAGAACCGTTCAGAAATACATCCCGCAAACTCAAGTGGCTTTCTGATCGTCGTCGTTAGCGGTAGCACTTGTCAGGCCTTGCCCAAAACGTCGGATATGTTTTTAATGTTTCGTGAAATGCCTAAAAATCATACATCGTTCAAGCAAATAGCGCAACGCTGTTGCCAACGGAAAACGCCAGCGAACTCGTGACATTTCAAGTGAGGTCTAGGATTTTCAATGAGGTTGCGCAATAGTGGTAATTTTGTGAGAGCTACATGAAGCACTAACACTTTATTTTCATTTGCCGTGCATGATAAGATAGTATGCTACCATTTACCGCATGAAACAGTTTTATCCAGTGCGGTTTGAGAAAGAAGGCTGGTGAACTAGGTTAATCGGCATGCATGTATAGGTTGGTGCAAAAGTAAACAGAGACTTAACACAGATTGAATCTGAAAAGTGAGGGGGTGGGGGGGGGGGGCAGATAACATTGCGAGTATCATATATATATATATATATATATATATATATATATATATATATAAAGCCTTCTTGAAATAGCCAGTTTAAGAAAAAACAACACGCCGTCACAAGAGCCGGCTTATTACTTGGATGTCCGGCGAACATCACTTGATTGAATTGAGTGTCATACATGAAGATTTATGCACTTCGACTGGTATAGCGTTAAAGGCTTCGGTTCGCATGTTTTGACGATAGTTGTTGTGAAACAGAACAATATAAGCTGCTTCACAAATTCCCGATGCATTAGAGTCGTTATGACATAACCAGTTATGAGGCATGACTGACATATTCCCCTTCCGCGCTGCCATGAAGCAATGCTAACTATTGCCGCCGTGATGGCCGTCTGTGGCAAATCGAGGTCCTTCGCTATTCCACTCGGTCTCTCGCGACCGTTCGATGCTGACTGAGCGTCGCGGAATGTGCGGAATGGGGGCGAAGGGGCGCGCCAGCAGGCTGTGAGTGTGAGCCGGTGCCTGTGACCGCCACGAGGTCGGAGATACCGGCGGTCACGGCGCGGCGTCACATGGCCCTCTGTCGGCCGACGGACCCACCACACGGGTCGTCACGCGACCGTACACGCACTCGCGGCCGAGGCAACCGCCCGTGATGGATTATAGCACCAAGGTCGTTTGTCGAGAGTCCTCCCCTGATGGGCCCAACGTGCTTCTCGAGATGTTCTCGTCGATACCACGCAGCTCGCTGGGGAGAAGCCAGCCCATCCTGCGGACCCCACGGCTCTCTGTCGCGCTACGAGCCGTGCATGTTGGGCCGGACAGTGAGAGGCAACGCCGGGAGCGTCGCTTGGACAGACCACTCCCGTCGGACGCTCCGCTCAGTGGCCCGTTACGGCTCGATTGTGCCTGCTGGACAGCCCACTCACGTACTCGTCCAGTCGAGAGGTTGTGCAAACCATCGTAGCGCACACACGGCCTCGCGTGTGGACTCGGATAGTCCATGGCCTATTACCGACGTTGCAAGAGAGGAGAATGTGGTGTGGTACGAGTCGGCATTTGGTTCCAACGGAACGCTAGGCGAGATGAGCCTGGTGAATTAATTGGCTTCGCTCGTAACTTAGAGCCTTTCATGCTACACAGATTGACCTCGAATATTTTTTTTTTCATTGATGAGGGGTCTTCAGCGTCGAGAGACACAAGGCGCCGCCATCAGCAGCTTCGAGGACGAGCAAAGAGCACATTCCGATGGAATTTCAAGGAGACCCCGTCCAGCGGCCGTCACAAGCACGTCACCACTCCAGACGCACCGCAGAGCCTGTTTGTAACCCGACGCGACCATCTGCGCCATAGCGTGTCCTCGTCGCTGCGGATCGGACGTCGCCGAGCGGCTGCGAGACGGCGAGCGGCGGCGCCGACGTCATTTCCCCACCGCCGGCGGCACCTGGCTGCACGCGCCGGCCGGCCGCGCGCCCGGCGTCTCACTCACACTTTCGCTGGTGGCGCCCTTGGGCAGACGCGGAGCGCGCGAGCTGACCCATTTGTCGGCGGTTCGGCTGAGGGGTGCGCCGCCGACCGCTGGGCGGACACTGCGGGCTGCTGCAGACGGACGCCAGGCGGGTACGCTGCGGCCCGCTCCGCCCTGCAGGCGCCCGGCCGTCGGCTAGCCCGTCGGTGATCGCTCGGGAGACCGATGGGCCGCTGGAGCGAGTCGCGGCGGCGACCCAGCTCGCTGGCCGCCCCGCACGTGCTGACCGTGCAGCGGTGCGCGGCGGCTCTGCTCGTGTTACTCTCGTACGGCGCCTTGCTGCGACTCGCTTACTCCATCTGGCTGCGCGACGTCGCCCCGGAGGCCCACCGGCGTCAAGCCACCCTGCCTGCCGACTACCAGACGTACAACAGCTGGCGCACGTCAGCTGAGCCCCGCCGCACGTCCGAGGACGCCGGCCTGGTGAGCACGTCCCCGCGCCGGACAGCAGCGCTGCTTGGCCAGCCGTACGCCGACGAGGAGGGCCCGTACCCGACAGGCGAGCAGGCGGGCGACTCGGAGCGGCCCGGCGGAGGCCGTGAGGACTACGACGACAGCGACCTGCTGGAAGACTTCGAGCCGGACGAAGACGCCTTCGAGAGCCGAGAGGAGGACGCCGCCGACGATGACGCGGACGATGACGCCGAGCCGCCGGTGAACAGGCGGCTGCTGGTGTTCACCAGCGTGCCTCAGGCGGGCAGCGAGGTGATCACGCTGCTGCTCAGGTGGCTTTCTGGGCAGAACCAGTTCAGCTACGTGCAGCTGACGACGGCCGGCGGCGGCCCGCTGCAGCCAGCCGAACAGGTGAGCTACGCTGTCACGCATGAGAATAGCAAACACAGTGTACCCGCAGTACACCAGTCCACCTAAAAATCTACATTGTTTCGAACGTTGCATTCACAATCGCACTCATGTTTTGATATTGCCGCCGCTGCGCTGTGGCCAGTACAGCGCTGCGACACTAACCGGCTCTTGGCCTCGCGATACCGTTGTTACTCCATTGCTCCGGGACATAGGCACTTCCAACCTCCCGGTGTCTGAGATCAACACTATACGTACCATGGCGACAATCACGTCCACTGCCAAGAGCTCGACTCTGTGGACGTCGTCTCGATAGGTTTAAGTTATAAGCGGTTCTCGCTTTCATGGTAACGCGAAGAAGCGACGCTTTTGGCGCCGGTAGAGCCGCCATCAGCGATGTAACGCTGCCTTGTGTCTGTCAATTCCAAGTCGATTCAGTTCCACATGTTTACTCGGAAACACTACCTGCAACACGCCGTAACGCGCACTCGGGGCACGGAACAGATAACATTCACTTGCGGGGCCCGGTTACCGCGACGCGCAAACAGTTGACACCGATAGCATCACGTTAGCAACGCCTCCAGCCTCACTGCATTCATTTCGGATCTCAATGACGCGTGGCGTGCCCTGATAGGTTTTCTGAGCTTTCAGTGTCTGCATCTCTGGACGGTCCCCTGCGTGTAGGTAAACTATATTCATCGTCGCTCAAGCTTTGCTGCAGGTGTTGTATGGCTTGGCTTCACCGCGGCTTGTTTCGTTAAGATGTACGAAAAGTGCTTTCCTATTAAAGGCCGCCATATAATATATGCCTTCATATATAGGCCACCATGTGATCGTGCCTCACCACATAATATACACATGACATGCCTGGTGAGGCGTGTAAAAGGAACGTTCCACATCTGAAGATGCTGAGGCAAGGGGCAGATATGATGGAATAGCCCCACTTGTACCTGATGGTGTGTTGTTAAGGCTGAAAAACGTTTATGAATAACAAAATTTCGCTTATCAGTATGCATGCTCCACATTATGTCGTTTCATTAAGTCATCGTGCCTTGCACAACATTGATTAAGAGCCAGCTAACGACCGTGATATCTAGAAATCGTGCTCTCGAACGCCAGATATGAACGACTCGACAATTGCGTTTTGCTTGAACTTGACCGCCGTATGGGCATTGAAATGGCAGGATTTGAATGACGCTATGATGGCGCCATGGATGTCTGGGTGATCCTGAAATAGTCTCTCGAGAACGTTTTCACATCTGAACGGGCGTGTGGCTCAGGAGCTAGAGGGGCTAGTTCTCAACAAGGACAGGGTGTGAACTGCAATGGCTGATCTTCACGGCGGCTATTCCATTCAAAACCCCATACAGATGTGAAACACTCCCTTTAGCTCATGTCTCAACAGTATGAAGTTGACCTTCCATTGTTATGCGCTTGTGGATCTCTCGGACGCAATACCCGTGCAGCGCGGATCCCCGCACCCAGGCAATACATATCACGTCATCGTTACTTCCGTTGCTTTCACCGTGGCAAGACTCCAGCCTCGTCGCATTGATTTACATAGCACTGATGCCCGGTGTGTCCTGATAAGTGTTTCTAAACTTACAATGCTCGCGTCAATTGGCAGTTAGCCGCATTTAGGGATGCAACATTCTTCAAAATGAGGTCAGAGCTGTTACGCTGACAGCTGTCGATTATCGACCCCGGTTAAACGACGTTATGAGGCAAACATTTACTCTGATGTCAAAACTCTGGCGTTTCAACGGCGGTTATGATCACAGTTGGATAGAGGCAAGAAAGCATTTCGTTCAGAACACAAGACATGTGAATACAGAAAGCACTCCGAACTCACTCACACTGCCACTAAAAAGGTGACAAAATGAAACTAATCTGCGCCCTCACATCGTAACTCACCCATCATACACGGCCCGTGCTAATTGCTGCACGAAACACAGGCAGGTTAACACTTACCACGAACATCATGCACCACGAACACTGCACGAACGTCACGAACATCCCAGGATTCAGTGCTAACGTCTCAGTGGCCAAGACACGGAACTGTTCAGGGGTGGTCGAAACAGAGACGGCTTAGCCGAAAGACTTCGATGGCCAGTTCTAATTATCAGGATGGAAATGTATTTGTCAGTGGGACTTGTGTTTATCTCGTTAGCGCGCCTTATTTCGGGTCTCATGATGACGTTTGTATGTTTAGCCTCAGACGAAGATTGCGAATGTGCAGCGCTTCTTAAATCTCGAGATCTCGCTATCTTAAGCTGTTGCTAAAGCTATTATTTTCAAACTGATCTTTGTCGCGCCACACTTCATTGTTACGTGTCGGTCCATCACGTGTTCGCCAAGTAGTGTACACTTCCTCCTGTACGCCATCCGTAATTGTATGTCTTCATGGTGTTCATTGAACTGGTCACAAATGCTTTACCTTGTTCCTCCCACACATTCCTTGGGCAGAGGTAACAAAAGATATTACACACTCCGTTCTTACGTTGCGTCACGCTGTGTTCTGCGTTCTATGTGTGCATTTTCCTTTCAGCCCATTAAGCCATATGTAAAAAGCCTTTCTCCCCGCTGGATACGTTGGCGTTTCCTGCAATGATCGCACTAGCATGGACTTTATACTCGGCCCACTTTTCCTGGCTACTTTAAGGTCTTGCACGGCGTCCTATCGTACGAGGGCATTGGCCGGTCTGGTCAGCTCATCTATGAGTACGAGTTGCACATACAAATCATGTATTACAAACACATGACAAACTATGCAAACAGATTCGAGGCATGTTTACATCCAATAATCTAAGGTTCCTTTCCATTGCCCGCTACTGCAACCCGCGTCTTGGTAGGGTTCAAACTCCTTCCACTAGATTTTTGCAGTGGGAGTTGTGAGTCAAGCTCGTGTGTTTTAAGTTAGAGTTGATTTTCATCGGTTTCATTTTTGTGGCTTTGCAAGTCATGAAATTCGGCCTAGTCCTCATCCGTGAGTAATCCATTTATTCTGGTTCCGTCCATTCCGCCATTTACGGACCGCTCCCACCGGTGAAGCGCTCCGGGTTCAGCGCTGCTCCCACTGGTGAAACGCTCCGGGTCCAGCGCTGTTCCCACCGTTGAAGCGCTTAAGGTTCAGCGCTGCTCCCACCGGTGAAGCGCTTTGGGTCCAGCGCTGCTTCCGCCGGTGAAGTGCCCTAAGTCCAGCCCAGCTGGCCCCACCGGCTAAGCGCTCTGTGTCCAGCGCTGCTCCCACCGGTGAAGCGCCCTAAGTCCAGCCCAGCTGGCTCCACGGCTCGTCTGGTCCAGGCTGAGCCTGCTCGGCGCCGCTGTCCGGACGTCAGGCATTTGCTCGATGACGCCATGACGGGCGTGGCGGGTGGCCCCGGTGGCCGTTGCCCAACGCGGGCTAATGACGCTGCCCACTCTCGGGCCGGCGGACAATCACGGCAGTCTGCCCGCCTGCAGCTGTCGGCCACCCAGCGGCCTGTGTGAAGCCTTCTCCGCGCGGCTGAGCGATCCACAGCTACGTGGGATTCACACGCCCCCTCCCCCCTCCGCTGTATGGTTTGCCATTTCCATTTGGACTTACCCTTTGGTCATCTTTGTTCGCTGTTTACTGCGGTTTATTGTCTACTTCTTATTTAACCGTTCTCTATTCCACCTTTGTCTTCAATAACTACTAGTATTCACTTGAGCTTTCTTATGCTTTTCTTTATCAATCCATTTTAACCTTATGGCGCTGCAAGCCACAGGGCCTTAGTACCTCTCATAGGTCATCATGCTCCACCCGTCGAGAGCACACAGAACAAACTCATCTGATAAAGGTTCAGATACACCAAATCAGTTCAACGTAAGGACGGGACTTGTAGTGTAATGCCCACTACATCGTTCAAAGCATGCCAGCCACCCTCCTCGCGGCAGGTGGGAGCCAATCACAGAGCGGTAGGCAGGCACATAATCCGAACGGCTCAGCGTTTTCAACGCAGGCGAGGTACAGATACTTTGGCGCTGCTGATTTTGCGCTGGATTGTTTTAAGCATGGCGTTATTATCCAGGCTGGGTATTGGGAGAGCTCATCTGATTGATGACCAAAGCACCGTAGTTATGCCATCTATAAACCTTTTAATGTGCCTTCTAGTGTAGTTTTCTAATATGCCTTTGTTGCAGTTGGATAGAGTGAAGGTACACCTTTTTGAAAGAGATTGGACGTGCTAAAGATGCCTTTAGTTCCAAATACACCATGCTCCTCCGATTAGGTCACGTATTGCTTTTTGCCAGATAGCTCTCTTCAATATCTGATAATTCTGCGTATACTGGCTTGGAAACAGACCCAATGGGAAACTCACTCCTCCTGGTTGTCCTCCCAGCACCACTGCATTTTAGTGTATAACATTTTGGCCGCGAACAAAGTGCAAAAGGAGCAATGCATGAGGCTATTGACAATTTGCTTCGGTAATCAAATGTTTGTGTTAACGAATGTTGTTTTTTATAATTGCTAGTTTAGTATTGGAAACAACGAGACATTGGCAAAAATCGCCCACGCGCATGATTCACATAGTCATGGATATGGATAGGCCAATTCCTATCTGAATCGTAGCAGCATTCCTTTAAGTGGTTGTTGCGTCTGCCGCTTGTCCTCATGAGGGATATGACGGTAGGAGACCGCAGCGTACCAGTAAGACCTGAAAGTCCTCGTATAAACTTAGCCAAGTGCACAAGGCTGCGGCGCGCCCGCGGGAAGGACAGATTTCTCCTCTCCGGACCAGTTTCAGTTCCGTCGCCGGCCGCGTTTCACTAGATTGTCCCTGGGAAGAGCCCAGCCGCGCCGCACGGCCCGGACGCTGGAACAACGCGGAACGGACCCTGGAACAGCGCGGACCAAACTATGGACCAGCACGGACCAGACCCCGGACCAGTGCGGACCGGACCATAGAACAGCACGATCCAGACCCTGGAACAGCGCGGACCGAACCCTGGAACAGCGCGGCTCTAACCCTGGAGCAGCGCGGCTTTAACCCCGGAACAGCGCGGAACGGACCCTGGAACAGCTCGGCTCTAACCCTGGAACAGCGCGGCTCTAGCCCTGGAGCACCGCGGCTTTAACCCTGGAACAGCACGGACCGAACCCTGGACCAGCGCGCACCGGGCCCTGGACCAGCGCGGACTGGACCTTGGACCAGCGCGGACGGGGCGGCCGGCGGGCAGCCGGCGGCGCTGCGTTAATAAAGCAGACAGAGGACGTTATGGGTTCTGGCTGACCAGTCGGAGTTTGAAACCTGAAGGCTTTCAATGAGCCTTCTTGCGAGTGTTTGCACAAATACATTCGGCTCTAGCATCTAGCGGATGATAAAGGGAAATGTATCTCGTCCTTCGCTCTGCACCTCGTCGCCTCTGCTCTGCGGTGGGGACAATTTTCACACGACGGCTAGAGTGGCGGCCGACCTTATTAATGCCAAACTGAAGATGCGTTATTGGAGCTGGCACGGAGCGCGCGAGGCACCGGAAGCTTTGCAGGTGACGGACCGGTTTGGGCCATATCTCGGCGATTGACCGCCGTATGATCATGTGACAGCGTCCACGGCTCGGTCCGACAGTTATGCAGCCGAGTTTTAATGTTTTCGGCGGTTTTGAGCGCTGCGGCGAGATCAGGACCTGTTTGCCAGTGCTTCTCTCCCATTACCTCTGTGGTGCTGACCGGCTAGCGGCGCGCAGAATCCGGCTTTCTGCCCTCACTCACCGGCTAGTCTTCTGTTTATCGATAGCAGACCCTCTCTTCTTAATATCGCCGGTTAATCTGGAGCCTTCGTAACTCAGGGTAAGCTGCTACTGCTGGCAATTGATTTGTTGCTTCTAAGGGCGCCCTGTTTGCGAATAGTTCGTTCGTGTTTGTTCATTAATTTAGTTTGATGAGCACACAGCTTTACACATAAAATAAAGTTGTTCCGCGTTGATTTCCTCGCTGCTACAAGGCCTGGCGCAAGCTGACTCTAGAGGGTCTCTGGCGAGCCCAAGAAATCGCACTGTGCGCACTGTTAGTCGGTGTCAGCGCCGTCCAGTTTTACAGGCATCACATTAGCGCGAGCTATGAACAAATACTTCGTTGAAAATGACCAACAAAATAAACTTGCTGAAAACGCACACAATGATGATGTTAGCTTTTGGACGAGCAAAGATTGTCAAAACTCAGAAATAAAAGGTGTGGCAGGCGAGCAGGTAGCCAAGCGACCCATAGTATCGGCAAGAGAAGAGCTTTTTAACTCCCTTGCTCTTTCTGCTGGCCTTCAGCGTCGAAGACTTTGTACTGCAGCCCTCCGTAGCCGCAAGAGCCGACGGTCTGAAGAAGCAACTGTTTATCCCCAAGCAGGAGCCCAGCGTCGGCGGTCTGCAGGGCTGGCGGATACGTTGCACCAAGTTAGCCTAATTAACCCATGACCAGAATGTTGCTGGCTCGCCGCACTATATTTTATCTTATCTGTGGGCAAACACCAATTTCGTGTCAGCCACTCGAAAATCTGACTTCTTCCAACCCCATGCTGTCCCCAATCCTAATAGCAGATGTTTGGCCCAGCCCATGGTCTACCAATGAGCACAACGCAACCCTCAATAGTCCCCAACTAGCAGAAAAGTAACGTCGGTATCTTTTCAACCAGTTTCACGTGGCAAGAGAGTAAATTTGGCAAAGGAAATCTTGTTTTACATGGTTAGAGCCGTGCGCTGAATTGCACATAGATGAGCGAAAGGGTACCTAAATATGCTTGCTTTGTGAAGTGTTGAGCTTGAAACGAAAGCAAGACAGGGCACATTTTCGGAAACGAATGGTTGTAGGGCGATGCCAAAGGAACATGCTGTGTGTTACGTCTCCACGAGATGTGACTTTTTGGAAATGTATTACGACGCTGTTCTTTAAAACTAAAGAGCATAACCATGATCATCTTCATCACCCTCATTATCATAATCATCATATTTATTAACAAACCCTGTGATTAAATGTGAACGTAAGTCAGAAAGGCACAAACGCTTAAATCGAACCACGTTGCCTGAAATAGACAGAGGTGAAGGCTGGGTTGCAACCGCCGCTACGGTACAGCTCGCCCAACTATTTACATGGAGTGTTCCACATTTGTATGCGGGTTTAAATTGAAACAGTCATCTTAAAGATCATTCTGTGCAGTTCACAGCCCTGTCCTTCATAATACCTGAAACAATCTACTTTCTGAGCGACACGTCCATGAAGGTGTGCGGACTATTTCGGGGCGACTATTTGGCCTTCATGACGTTATCATGACGTCATTGAAATCCTGTCATTCCATTGGCCGTGCGGCGATCAAGGCGAATAAAAGTATAATTGTCGAGTCGCTGATATGTGGCGTTCAAATGCACGATTTCCAGAGATAGCAGTTGTCAGTTGGTTCCCAATCAATGTTGTGTAAGGTACGATGACGCGATCAAATAATCATGTAATGTGGAGCATACTTACCGATCAGCGAAATTTCGCTATTTATAAAAGTTTTCCAGCCTTAGCAACACACCATTAGCTACAAGTGAGCTTTTTCATCATATCCACCCATTTCCTCAACATCTTCAAATGTGGAACATTCCTTTTGCACGGCTCACCGGGGATGTCATGTCTATATTATTTGGTGAGGGGATCGCTGATCTGACCTTACACTTTGCCCACGATCGTGTTATTTTGGTCGTGTCATTGATGCGTTATTAAAGTTTGTTCTGCGGTTCACAAAAAAATGCACAGCTACCACAGTTTCGTAGGCCCGAGTATAATTCCGTTATTTTCTCAGTTCTTTCACAGATTGTTTCGCTTGCGATGTAAATTTCGAAAGGCTTTGATAGGTAGATAGGTAGATGCAAGAGCATCTATTTCGCATTCATTTGTACTACAGATATTTGAATACTGGGATATTTTTGTTTTATAGTAAGTGCTCACCTGCCTGGCAAAACATTTCCGCTGAAGGACCCCTGAACACAAACGCACTTTTCCAACTTCCAGAAAGAATGGCATATGCTAGTGTCTCCTAAATGGCGTGTTCAGTCGCTTAATGCAGAGACGTATCTAGCGCCAGACCACAACATGCGTGAAAGGACACCAACCTAAATTTCTGGCTGATGCCGTATGCCTGAGCCATTTTTGGTATCCCAACTTGCGCTTTTAAAAGTTACGTTTCAAGTGAAACAGATATATACTTTTACCCCGTAGATATATACTTTTTATTGAGGGAATGTAATGTTACTACCTGCTTAGTGTGTGTTCTGAGCAGCCATGTGTAGGGATTTAGGAGCTTGGCTTCTATGAGCATCTCTTTTTATAAATATTTTGCATCCACGAGCATCCGAGAAGAAACACCATGCCAGATACGCTTCAGCAAGGAACGGAGAGTAGAAGTGGCAAAGGTTTCATTTTAATGAAATGGAACACTTAGTTACGATCACCAGGATGGTGAAACATGTCAGATTGGGTCGTGAATTAAAGTCAGGTCGATGCATAAATGTTTTTCCATCCGATTATTTGTGTTTTTAGAACGATGCTACCACCCCCTCTTCCATTCATTATACGCTCGAAGTCACCAAAAACTTAATACGTCGTTATATTCTAACTGCGCAACCTAAAACTGCAAGTGCCAAATGCAAAACCACCTGTAAAAATGTATGGGGCATCGAAGAGTTGAAGAGAAGCCTTTGATCCAGGCGAGTACCAGCGACGCCGCCAGACGAGCGAGTGTTACATGATCTGTGATAAGATTTGTTCAGCTCGAGCGGCTCGGTCCGGCCCGGACCGGCCGTCACGCTTTCTAGGATATCATATCCCTGCAACCGGTGTCCGCAGGCCCATGCCGTTTTCGGTCGCGCGAAGATCACTTCCTTAAAACTAAGTTAAAGCAAGTTAGGTAAGTTAAAAAATTCCTTTTTGTAAATGCATAAATTGTTATAGCCTTGCTTGCAAGCTACTTTATCAGGGGGTTCTTCCCGGAACAATACAAATCGCCATAAATCCCGTTTCTTGAAAAAACAACGTTGAAAGTAAGAGAGAAAGAAGAAACAAAGAGGAAAGAAAAGGTTAGCCAAATGGCAATTTAGCATAGAAAACATTTTCACACTGCGTGCATATTGAAGACGGGTCGAAGTCAGCGCCAGATATCGACCACTTGGTGTCGCAACGACATGATACATACTCTGACAGAGCAGAAAACAGACTATAGGATAGACAAAAGGATTAGCCAACGCGTCCAGAAAACCACGTACTCTCCAACAGAAGCCGTGTTAGGCAACCGGAGCAAATGAAGACGCGAACTCCCTGCATGATGCAACCACAGCACAAACTTGTTCTGATCAATGATAACACCCTTTCCTTTGCAGAGGCGCCTGGTGGAGAAGATAGCGTCTTTCTCGAAACCCGTGCATGACGGCGTTTGCGTATCCCACTCAGCGTATGTGGTGGACTTCTCGCAGCATGGGTCAGCCGCTCCTCTGCAATTCAGCCTGATCCGTGACCCAATTGACAGGGTCATGTCAAGGTCAGTGGGGGCGAATACGTGGATTGCCAAAGAAGTGCGAGGAATTAAGTACACAGAAACGTCACAGATCGGAGGAGTCTGTTTTACTTTTCAGCGCACAGTCCCATGGAAGCAACGGACTTCTCCACCTACCTTCCTGCTTTCAATGCTTCTGGAGAAGAATTTCACGCGCTAGCTCCCCAGCCACGGTTCCGCGGCTGTACATACACTCCAGTCCGCAGCGTGTCTCCTTCCCCGTAAACGTGGCTTCAAAAACGGGAAAAGTTAGGAGCCACTTGAAGCCAAGTCAGGGCTAAAGGTCAGGTCATGCAGATCTCCAAAGCCGCAGCTGTCAATGGCTGCCCGCACAACTCGGACCTTGTGAAGAGACGCGTTGCCACGAGTGGGCGAGAGACGTGCAGTCAACGTAACAGAGTTGACCAAGTGCCAAAATCTTTTTGCAAGACATCTCATCAGCAAACCTCCAGGGATCAAAATAAGTCATAAAGAGAAACCATGCCTGAGCGTTAAAGGTGTTGTAAAAAGAAGATGGAGCAACAATTTTGACGGTAAAACACCAGCATGGGGGCACGAAGATGCACATTCCTATACATAACAACAGTATGTATCAAGACCCTCGCGGCCGCGTCGGCTCAAACTTGCAATTCGCCAAGGCTCTTTATACCAGGTGCGGTCATCCGGCAATTTGACAGACAGGTGGTCACGTGACGTCATATTTTGCCTCTGATGTTGGCTTGGGAGTGGGTGCTATGTTGGTTGGCATGTCTGCCCCTCCCCCCGTAGGTCCTGATTGGAGGGTGTGAAGGACCTGAAAAGCTGACCGCAGGGCCGGAGCCTCAAATATCAGCAAGAGGGCCTCTTGCACCGATCGGGGGCCCTGTGGCAATATGGGGCTCTGCGATCCCCAGCGCCGAACAGTCGGCTTCGTTTCTGTCTGGACGCTGGAGCCCAGTTCCAAAGCAGGAGGAAGCACCTATTTCCAAAGCAACAAGGGAAGGACCTTCCCGGTTATCTCGGTTGGTAGAATACTAGACCGCCACCAGGAGACCCTGGTTCGAATCCAAGTAATTTCAAGGAGAGGATTCGGGACGTGATGCGTACATGGCCGAAAGCCAAAGCCAAATGCAGTCCTTCCCAGGACTCCAGAACACCTGACGACGGCCGGAGAGTTAACTGACCGAAACAAACAACGGACAGGAACGGTAGTCTGAACAATTAATTTATTCGTGTTACTTATCTTTTTGCCACGCATTCTGCGCGGTAAACGGTTTGTGACGAACCGCGAGGGCTGGTGGCAAATAACATCGTAATATTTCTTGGAAATTTGCTCCTGGAACAGAGACGAACTTTTGTGGAATATCTCCAAGATTGTCATATGTGTTTGGTAAAAACACCAATTTTCGGGCTGTTGCCTTCTTTGTTGGTAAGCAGCCCTTTTCATCCATATAAGCCTCTCTTTAACATGAAATGGCGCACCAGCCTCTTAAGCCTTTTGTGTTGCTACCTGCTTTTCTATTAGTTCTTGAGTGATATTTCTTTTCCGGCACCTAAACCTTCTCTTTTCATTGCTTTGTCAGATCAGTCTGAGAAAATCCAAAATTTTTGGCCACTCATGGTGTGGGGGTACTAGCTTTCTTCTTTTTGCCTGGATGGGGCCTTTGCGTAAATGAGGATGGGTCTTTACGTATTCTCCTCATATTCTTCACTTTTCTGCCCGAGTCACACTATCATTGGCTTCCCATCAAGCTGTCAGGCTGCCAACCCGTACCCATCAATAAGCTCTTTAGAATGTCCCAGCCGTTCCCATGATGCCCATTCTTGGCGATGGAATATCTCACAGCGTAGGCACTGCCGACGTCAGAGCTATTTTCAAACTTTGGATTTGCTCTCGGAAAACATTTTTCTCCTTGACAGCCATGCTTGAGATCGCAAAGGTGAAATGAACAGTCAGATGCCTGCCACGAAATAAAATTTACTAACCGTTATGTGATTACAGTGATTCGCATTCGCGTTTATTGTCTGTGAAGCTATACCTGCCCGACCTGCTAAGTCGGGCACACGATCAGTGCTCTGGTCGATGTGAATCTGTGGCCCGCAACATCTCCAAACGACAACCCGCTGCTGTGGGATGAGACAACATCACCTGGAAGGGTGCTGAGTGAAGTCACGAAGTTCGCCGCGAGATCTGCCAGGGCGAGAGAGCTCCTGACACCTGACTAGGCGCCGACCACCCCACTCTGCCTCGCTGATCTATGTTCAGCTCCGGCCACCTGACCAGGTGCCGGCCACCCCCACTCTGCGGCACTGGCCGGTGCTCAGCTCCGGCCACCTGACCAGGTGCCGGCCACCCCCACTTTGCCGCACTGACCGGTGCTCAGCTCCGGCCACCTGACCAGGTGCCGGCCACCCCCACCCTGCCTCACTGATCGATGCTCAGCTCCGGCTACCTGACCAGGTGCTCGGTGTTCAGCTCCTGTTACCTGACCAGGTGCGGGCCACCCCCACTCTGCCTCGCTGATCTATGCTCAGCTCCGGCCACCTGACCAGGTGTCGGCCACCCCCACCCTGTCTCGCTGACCGGTGCCCAGCCCGGGCCACCTGACCAGGTGCCGGCCACCCCCACTCTGCCTCGCTGACCGGTGCTCAGCTCCTGTCACCTGACCAGGCGCCGACCACCCCGCTCTGCCTCGCTGATCTATGCTCAGCTCCGGTCACCTGACCAGGTGCCGGCCACCCCCACTCTGCCTCGCTGACCGGTGCTCAGCTCCTGTCACCTGACCAGGCGCCGACCACCCCACTCTGCCTCGCTGATCTATGCTCAGCTCCGGTCACCTGACCAGGTGCCGGCCACCCCACTCTGCCTCACTGACCGGTACTCAGTTCCTGTCACCTGACGAGATTCCGGCCACCCCCACCCTGTCTCGCTGACCGGTGCTCAGCTCGTCACCTGACCAGGTGCCGGCCACCTCCACTCTGCCTCGCTGACCTGTGCTCAGCTCCGGCCACCTGACCAGGTGCCGGCCAGCCCCACTCTGCCTCGCTGATCGGTGCTCAGCTCCGACCGATGCCCACCTGAGCGACGAACGGGCCATCATTTCCCAGCCGGTCACGTCCATGTTTCACAACGCGCTGTCCACTGAATGAAAGAGAAACAATGAACAAGGACTGAAGTGACAGCGAGCGTGAGTGCCACCGGCGACGGGGAACTGATCCGCGACGAGGTCAGAGCTTGATCGCCATCAGACACCGCACTCCCGGCAAGGTCGGCTCGCCCCTCCGACCCTGGAGACACACCAGAGCGGCTCGTTTTCTCATGATTACGTGAGAAGGTTGCTGACAACAATGCTCCCGCAAAACAAAGAGCTGATTTCAGACAGCGCAGTCGAAAGCCATCGAGGTAAACGCTGAGCAATGGCTGTGGTGAAACACAGAATCAGTGCTTCTGTAGACAGAGCGCAGGGTGCCGCGGTTATGTCATGCCATCGTCTGCGTCTGCTGTTAATGCGCGTGAGCGCAGAAAATTAACAAGCAAAACAATCAGATGTCATTCGTAAGTAAACAAAATAAAGGCGATAGAAAACCTCGTACATTTTGAAAATGAGATGAGACTAAGTCGTCTTGCTAGCACCAAGACATTCACACGCAGTGTGATTGTTTGAATAACGAGTGAGCGCTAGAGTTTGACATAAATCTGAAAACATTATAGCTTCACAATTTACGCGAATGCGAATCACTGTAATCACATAACGGTTAGTGAACTTTATTTCGTGGCAGGCATCTGACTGTTCATTTCACCTTTGCGATCTTAAACATGGCTGGCAAGGAGAAAAATGTTTTCCGGGAGCAAATCCAACGTTTGAAAATAGCTCTGACGTCGGCAGTGCGTATGCTGCGAGACCTTTCATCGCCAAGAATGGGCATCATGGGAACGGCTGGGACATTCTAAAGAGCTTATTGATGGGTATGGGTTGGCAGCCTGACAGCTTGATGGAAAGCCAATGATAGTGTGACTCGGGCAGAAAAGTGAAGAATATGAGGAGAATACGTAAAGACCCATCCTCACTTACGCAAAGGCCCCATCCAGGCAAAAAGAAGAAAGCTAGTATCCCCACACCATGAGTGGCCAAAAATATTGGATTTTCTCAGCCTGATCTGACAAAGCAATGAAAAGAGAAGGCTTAGGTGCCTGAAAAGAAATATCACTCAAGAACTGGTAGAAAGACAGGTAGCAACACAAAAGGCTTAACAGGCTGGCGCGCCATTTCATGTTAAAGAGAGGCTAATATGGATGAAAAGTGCTACTTACCAACAAAGAGGGCAACGGCTCGAAAATTGGTATTTTTACAAAACACATCTGACAATCTTGGAGATGTCACACAAAAGTTCGTCTCTGCTCTAGGAGCAAATTTCCAAGAAATACTACGATGTTATTTGGCACCCCAACCAACATGGCAACCACTCCCAAGCCAACATCAGGGGCAAAATATAACGGTACGTGACCACCTGCCTGTCAAATTGCCGGATGACCGCACCTGGTATAAAGCGCCTTGGCGAACTGCAAGTTTCAGCCGACGCGGCCGCGAGGGTCTTAAATATACTGTTGTTATGTATAGTTGTGACTACATAGCAAAAACAAATTGGTGGGACGGAAAAATGACAGTAAGTTTGACCCTGTAGTTATATTCACTGAACTTTAGCATTTTTGTACGACAGGAACTCGAGAAGTGTCATTGTTTGGATGAACTCCACAGTACTCAGAAATTGTCTGTTATACTATTCGGTATGACAATTAGAATAGTTCTGAAATCCGGCGGGAGAACTTAGGCACCAGCGGAGTACACGACGTTACCAGAAGGTATTTTTGTGCCTGCAAGCAGCAGCAAACTTGCATATCGGGTGCCCTGCGGTTGCAAAAGTGGTCACCAGCTGGTGGAGGCTGAGAGGTGAGGGAGTGTATCGCGTGGCCCGTTTGCCATGCAACACCGTGTTAAGGTCATTACATATCTATCATGGTGTGTCCCAGCTACACGTGAGGCCGGCAGTACCGCCCCAGTCGCGGGCTGGCAGATCAGAGCGTCTCAAGAATCGCGTTACGTCCACGTTGTGAGAAGAATTTTTGTGCCCACAAGCAGCAGCACGTTTGTACGAAAAGATTAAAGATTTAAGATTTCGGAGGAAATGTTTGTTATGTGATCAATGTGCCAACAATACATAGTTGGCTGGTGGTAGGGTGCGCACTTGGATTGATCAAGGTTCGTTAACGGGACTTCCTACGGTATCGTTGCGGACCGTGCTTGTCGTCAAGTGCCTGCGGCGACGAGCGTTATACATGTAACACTGACCATACGCACACATTAGGATGACACGAGCCGTAACCCAGCCCGTGCCATCCGAACTCTGGTCACGGCGGCAGAATAATCCGAATCAAGGATGCGCAAACGATCCTCTAGCAATGCTACGGCGCTGCTAGACATGTCGTGCTGTGACAAGGGCGCAGTCCATCACTTGCGTTTGATTGTTCGCGCGGGGGCGAACATAAGGCGCCATGGTCGGCTAAGAGTGCCGCGGGCGCCATGGTCGGCTATGAGTGCCGCGGGGACCATGGTCGGCTAAGAGTGCCACGGGCACCATGGTCGGCTATGAGTGCCGCGGGCGCCATGGTCGGCTATGAGTGCCGCGGGCGCCATGGTCGGCTATGAGTGCCGCGGGCGCCATGGTCGGCTATGAGTGCCGCGGGCGCCATGGTCGGCTATGAGTGCCGCTCTGCCCGCGCTGTTCGGAGCTTGACATCGCGCTGACCTGTGCCTGTCTGTTGTTGTGTGGTGATAGATGACCTCTGCCCGGCCAGGTTCACCCACAGTCGGCTGGTGGGGGGCTTCGGGCCGCCGCCGGGCGCCGAGCCGGCCGGCCAGACGCCAACTCTGGAGCAGTGCCTGCGGGACGGCCGGCCCGAGTGCACCTTCCTGAACGGCCACCAGTACCCGGAGCTGGCCGTGCCCTTCTTCTGCGGACACGACAGCGAGTGCACGTGAGTCCAGCCGAATCATTGGCAATCCAACTGTTCATGTGGGCATTAGGTGCGTCCATGCATGTCCAAACGTATCCACCCATCAGCGCGCACGCCTAGAGACGCGCACACAAGCGGACATTGAACTTGCCCACGGACATGCACATCACCTTCTAGCAGGCTGAACGCCTGCAAGTGTACATGGAATGAACGGCTATGCATGCCCGCACGCCCGCGCGCACCATCAACCTACTGACACACAGCTACTGACACACAACTACCAGCACGCCAGACGAGGACGATGGTGCGAACCATTGTACCATCCGTGATATTAATATATCGTCTAGATTCTTCCGTAAAGCTACAACAATAAGAAGTTATAAAAAACAAAACCTATTGAGTTACTCATTGTGAACTGCCACAAATAGACTTCGCTACGCGCATTGGATACGACCGATCTTACACACATCTATTTGATCACTTTTTCAAAAACGCAACAATGGGGGTACCCCAAGGATCCATTCTCGGCCCAATCCTCTTTTTAATGTACATAAATGACCTACCTAAATTAAACAGTAACATGACTTGTCTGTCTTATGCTGATGACACTGCGATTGTTTTCAAAAATAAAAGTATTGGCGAACTTCAAAACAATGTCAGTACGCTTTTGCTGATGACTTCTTGGTTTGCTGCTAATTTTCTCTCCATGAACGTATCAAAAACATTCACACAGCATTACACAACCCTTTCTTCGCATTTCCGACTAAATGTGCAAATTAATGATTCACCTATTGAAGAGAAAAAAGAAGTTAAATACCTTGGTGTGATCATTGACAAATCTCTTAAGTTTACAAGCCACACTAATTTTGTTGCAAGCACAGTAAGTAGAAATATCGGAATAATAAGTAGGGTTAGGTACTTTATTGATAAAACAACGTCACATCTACTCTATAACACTTTGATTCTTCCTTACCTAAATTACTGCTGCTTGGTTTGGGGCATAAATTATGCTTCTCAACTAGATCGATTGGTAATTTTGCAAAAAAGGGCTGTGCGTCTTATAGAAAATGTGTATCCTCCGCAAAGCTCAGAGCCAATCTTTAAACGATACAAAATTTTGAAACTATCGGATATTGCTAAATCTCAAATGTTAATTGTGATGCACAAATTTTTAACTTCACAGCTCCCTGCATCATTCGATTTAATTTACAATCTCTACGAATTCAATGACATGGATATGAGGCGAGCAAAACATTTAGAACAACCTTTCTCTTATCGTAATTATAGACTATTTACAGCATCCTGCCTTGGCCCTAAGCTGTGGAACGACATTATGGTTCCGTATTTTCCAAGAATAGCTGATATCCCTGTATCGAAAACCATCGTTAAGAACATCATCTGCAAGCATTTCGTGAACACATATTAACGTAACAAACATATTTGAAGACATTGCCATCCTTGTGCTGTACATATCCAACGCACTTCATATTTGACCTCCTTCATATTTCATAATCAATTTCTGATATAAAGTCATGCACATATACCCAAAATTAATGGCGCTGGCTCCGGGAGTTCTCCCAGCAACAAGCTCTGCTTAGCTGGGTGGACTCCCTGGAATTCCAGCCCAAAACCCAGCACAAAAATGACCAGGTAATTGCCCCCTCCGACTTGTGACTGTATAGCCCTTACTAACACCGGGAATTGAGTGGTTGTAGATTATTGGGCGGTTGTAGCGGGCTGTCATTAGCTGATTTTGGCTAATGACTACTTTAAGCCTTTTCATCTATGATTTTTCCCTCCCTCCCACATAACACAATTCCCTCGGGTCTGCTCCACCTCCTCGCCTGTTTTTTTTAAGTTTGTTTCATCTTCCTAGCTGGGAGTGCCGCGACTTGATTTTATGTTTTCTGGTGTTAACGTACGGTTTACTGCGTCGCTGGGATTGAGGGAGGGGTACTCCTGGTTACCTGTTCTTGGGTAACGGCGTAGAAAAAAAAAACTTACGTGGTCGACTTCCTTCAGCTGCCTAAAAATACGGTATGGTGCTCTGGGCGTCTCGGAAGACGCCTCTGAAAGCTCTGAGAAATGCTGCACCAACCCACTGTTCTGACCAGGGAAACAGTTCGAGGCGTGGCACACGATCCAGATGCCTGGTGCAATGGTTCAGTGACATACCATTACAACGGCAACCTCGAACCACACGCAATAATGCAAGCCTTCTTTAATTAGGGTCTTCAATGTGAGGGTATATGCCTATAGCCAACATTGGTACGAAACCGAGGTCACAAATGGCGTGACTGTGGTGTGATGCAGCGCCATGCATGATTGCGGGACATTTAATGCTATCGCTGTCTGCTGACCAGACAGTCGACAACGCTGTCCGTCAACCAGACAGTCGACACCGCTGTCTGCTGACCTGACAGTCGACACCGCTGTCCGTTGACCACACAGTCGACACCGATGTCTGCTGACCTGACAGTCGACGACGCTGTCTACTGACCTGACAGTTGGGGCCGCTGACAGTGACTGATCAACGCTGACCACATTCTGTCCCGATAGGCGGCACAACTCGCGCTGGGCGCTGGAGCGAGCCAAGCGCACGGTGGAGCGCCGCTTCGTTACAGTGGGGGTGCTGGAAGACATGAACACCACGCTGGCCGTGGCCGAAACGTTGCTGCCCAGGTTCTTCTCCGGCGCCTGGGACCGCTTCTTCATCGACCTCGTCGGCCAGATCGGTGCGTTTGTCGTCTGCTATTGAACTTAACCCGTGGGGCCGCTAGTCCAACATGAGCTGTTTTCTGTGCAGCGTGACAGTCGAATCTTGTGGGACGGACGAACAATATGGGACGGACAAACAATATGCGCTATCCGTTTTCATGATGGAAATATTTTTCATGACAAAGTGTTCACAAACTGATAGGATATGCTAAACAATACGAAGAGAAAATAATTGTTTTCATGCAATTTTATGGACATTCAATAGCCAAACCACATTCATCAAATTCAAGATCAGTTTATACACGAAACGGGCTCCGTATATACACATCTCTTTCAATCCATGCCTTGAATCAAACCCAAAGGCTATGATAATGCCAGCCTGACAACGGTAATGCAGTTGTATCCGATGAGGGCGCTGAGTGCTGACTGCTCTACTATTATTCACATCAGTATCATGTGGAGCAAGGCATGCTCGAGGACCCTTAATAGCCATTGTCATTGGTCATTCATGATTGTCATTTATCGTGGATGATATTTAGGTATGTGAGCTTTGTAAGTACCGTATATATATATATATATTATTAGATATATATAATGATATATATATATATATTATAATATATATCACCCGGCGGCAACAGGAGTATAGGATTCTGTTTTGTCGCCGTCTTGCAGTCAAACTGACCACCCGAATCCTTTTAACACGCGCCCGGGTGGCCGGTCGGACGCCCTTCACTTGGGTGGTGGGGGGTGGGGGTCAATTTGATCCCCTGAGATCTCAGACTAAGAGAGCTAAAGACACCAAATTTACAGGGTGTGTTGGCCTGGACTTGAACTCACTTAGGTCAAATTTTGAAGCTCCTAGTTCATGACCTCTGAGTCAAATAAGGTCAAACAAAGTCAGTTTCCGGATTAGTCTCCAAAGTGCCCCCAGAACTTCGATACCTGTCCTAAGCAAAAGATAACATGCTCATTTGAGGTCAGTGGCCTTGTTTGACCTGTCGAAAGTCATGGTGACCTTCGACAATCATACAGGACTGCTTTAAGTTTTGCACTCGAATCAGCGACACAGATTGCGCTAGGTAGTATGTTCCTGAAAACAAAATTTTGAACTGGGTCATTTTCGGTCAGTGACCTACTCTGACCATTGAGAAGTCTATGGAAGATGTATAATGTGGTTGCTGTTATCACTAAATTTGAAATGAGCACCAGAAACTATCCCGTACAGTAAGCCTTTGAGCAAAAAACAAATGGGTTTTGACCTAGGTCTGACCTTTGCAACTGACCTTAGGTCAATGGAATCTGTTCATTCAATTGCTGTATTACCTAAGAAAGTATCTCAGAAAGGTGGGACTTCATCTAACAGTCCGTTATAGCATCAGATTGAGCAATCCCCTAGAAATTGCCTTCGAAGAATCCATGACCTGACTTTGACCTGCCGTAGGTCAGCGACCTTACAAGGTACATCCAAATTTATAATACCAAACGATCTGCTATTAAATTGTCTACAGCGTTGTAGAATTTGGCGCGGCTACGCCGCGCCGTTCGGAAAACATTCCGGAAAAAATATTTGAGGGGTCAATTTGACCTCCATCCGAGGGCGCGTTAAAAAATGTCGGCGGTAAGTGAGCTGGCATCATAGCTGCCCGTGCAAGCATGCTCTTATGATAACCAACAAATCGCAATTTCATTGACACATCTGTCTTATATATATATATATATATATTCTTACATACGTCATCTCAATGCATGCGTGTTTAATGGTTTTAAATATATGCAATGCATTTCAAGACAAAAATCGCATAAAAGTTTCGTCGTTCGGAAATGAACGCAGAACTTAGGGACGAAAAAAGCTCCGCACCGTAACCCTTCGTAAAATTGGATGTGCGTTGTGTGATGGTCATGCATACACCCACGGAATCACAAACCCTCTTTCACTTAGCAGCAAGCAGCAGCCCATGGTCACCGAGACCGGAGATCGTACCCATCCAGAGAATCTAAATGGGCCCACCGGATGCCTTCCCGTGTCGTGCGCATTCCAGCAGAGTCAATGCCTGTCGTGGGCCAGCAGGACACCTGTACGTTGTTAGAGCGATGCAGAGTAATTTTCCGTGTGTATTAACGTGATGTAGTCTACCCAGAATATCTTACTGTTCCGCCGCGTCGTTACATCAAATGTCGTGCCTGTTATTTGCGTGAGGGTACGCTTGATCAGGTTTCAGATATACTAGCGCCGCCGGTGTCAGCTGATACTTGTTGCGTCGCCAGGGGATTCCATGCTGATACGGCCGCGTGGCGAGCTCTCCAGCAAGGCGCGGAGCCAGCTGAGGGCTAACCTGACCACCGAGTACGAGTTCTACGAGTTCGTGCTGCGCCGAGTCGAGCAGCAGTACAACGCATTCGTGCTGGGGTCCTAGCGCTGCGGCACGTCTGCCTCGTGAGCGCACCAGGTGCCCCCACCGGAGCCGCGGCGGTGCACTGCCGGGCGCCCGGCTACTGATCACGTCCGCGGGCGGGCTGGCTGGAGACGGCCGCCCCGCCACCGCCACCGGGCGACGAACGGACGCAGATCCAGCCGAGAGGCTTCAGATCCGGCCCAGCAGATCCGAGCGGCTGCTGGTCCGGGGTGTGTGGGTGTGTGCGTGAGAACGCCCGGTGTCAGCCTGGAGCACGGATCGACACCGGCGCCGGTCAGCGCCGAGCTACGCCGCCGGCCCCGGTGAGCACGGCCGGTCTGACGGCCGGTCTGAGCGTGCGGCTGCCGCCGTCTGCCAGCTGCGGGGCAGCTGTCTGGGCTCACACGGCGTCGGCCGGCGACCACGGCGGTCTGGGGGGACCTGCCACGGGGCAGAGCTACCGACCACGGCGGTCTGGAGGATCCTGCCATGGGGCAGAACCATTGTCGGGAGCGTCGGACGGTCCAGCAGCGCGACATGTGCGTCGCGGCTCACAGCGGCAGTCTAGTCTTTCATGTCAATATGGACGTGCTGGTTTTGGTTGGCTATGACGGACGACGCCCTCTATTGTTTATCATGTTAGAGCTGACTGCGATTTGCGTGTGCGTGTGTGTGTGTGTGAGGACAGTTGGTGTGATTCATATGCCAAACGTTTCGTTACTGTGATCCTACAACGACATTTGTGGCATGACTTTTGCCGTTTGTTGGCTGATGTGTATGGATAACATTTCGAGGTCTACCTGCGAGCGCCAGTGATCAGGCCCTTGATGCAACTGAAGTCTGGTGGTCAAGATGTACTTCGCCATTAATGGGTGCGAATGATGTCAGAAGGAATCAACGTTTCTGATTGGCAGAACAGATGGCGTAAGGCATCCAGCGATAAGTGCATTGTTGGTGGAAGTTTGAACATGTGCGTCAATTCACCAAGTGATGTGGCGCTGGTAGATACCTGCTTTGTCAACACAGCATGTTTGCCAGTCAAAATGCCATTCGAAAAGAGTCACTATGCTAAACGCCATATGGAGTAAATCAGAACAACAGCATAAACATTCATTGCATTCGCGTGGATATTGCATCATATTTGTACACCGTCCTCCACAATAAATAATTTCAAGGTCTTATGACACTTATCGCACAAGCGACTCAACTGATTAGTGCATAAAAGTCATGACAAACAAGGCATGATTGTAAAAGCAAAGGAAATGAAGGTCGTTACATTCAGGGTGGTATGCAAACAGTCCAATGACATTTTCCCCGCAAGAGCGGCTACTTCAAATCAAATTTCTGAGCTTTTCAGAAGGGTTTTCAGAAAACTGGTAATACCAACCAAATCAGACGCGGCTGATGCAACTATGAATGAAAGGCACAAACAAGATGACATGTTCCCTTTAACCGCATTATTTCTGGCGCTTTCTACCGGACGGGAGGAGGGGAGAGGGGGAGGGAAGCCAAGTACGCGTTGAGCCGTTTTAAAACAACATCACGAAAGAAAGGACAATGAAGTCTTTAACACATAGACAAATCCAGTGAAGACCGACATGCTATGTGTGGTGCATGCTCTCCATTGGTATTCATGGAGACCTACCTTCCAGGCCACATCAGAAAACGTCTAAAGGTGGTTCATTCAGTGCTGCACGGGATTTCTCTAGCCGTTGCGCCCAAACCACCCAATACAGCGCTACACAATAACACCATGAACTTTCTCCTTACTTTACACATGACATGATACAATCGACGGACGGCGCCAGGTCAGCCTGCGACTTCTTAGAGTGGTTCAAAAAGGATAATATTTGAAGGCGAGGGTCAATCAGCTACTTAATGAATTGCTCGGTCGAAAGTGATGCATTTCGATTGAAATTAAGCAAAGACAGTCCTTTGGATCCCATTCAACGCAATGCTGACCGTCCTGCACCTTTCGGTCAAAAGAGTGATACGAGAGACCGAGGTCACCGACCTTACTTGATCCCGAGCCTCGACCGTCAGTCACTTGATTCACAGAGACTCAGGGACCTCACTTGACTCTAGCTACTCACCGGTAGTAATGTTCCGTGTACTTGCCGTCATGTCTCCGACCTCAGCCCTGCCGTTCGCTACAGCCATGTGAGCCGACATGACCTGAGACCACCTTGGCGTGTCAAAGTCAGTTTTGTACAGTTCGTGGTTTTTGACACACCAGCAGAGCTACATGAAAGCTGTACTTGAATTTCTTCATATGAGGTCACACGAGGTCACTGACCTAGCTTGACCTCTGTGTGGTCAGATGCCAACAGACCATCCAATAAACCTGTCACAGCCTCTCCATTGAAGCCTTTTACAAATCGATGATGACTTACCAATTTCGTTCAGTACGTACTCGGAACAGCGAAATAAACAGCTAATACCTCGTGCAAACGTTCGAGAGGAACATCACATCTCCATTACCTGACCCGACACAAGGTCACATCTCAATTACCTGACCCGACACAAAGTCGCAATCGGTCTCAAGCTGTGAGACATGTTTGCCCGCATGTGTAGGGAAGCACTGCGGTGTCGAGCGCAGTCACTGGCTTCATCGGAGAAACTTGAGAGGTCGATTTGGACCGCTCCGATAGCGCGGCGGCTCATAAATCATGATTGGCTGCTCCGTTTGACGCAGGTGCTCCGTGCAAATGTAAGCATAGCAGTTTTTAGTTTAATGAACACCGTGCAGGCGTAGCATATTATCCACCGGATTGCGAGAACCATTGCACCCCAAATGCCTATTATTGTAAGGTGGGCAGCTAAATACTGCCCACCGTCTATCTGGATAAGTGCAAGAGCAACAAAAACGAAGTAGGGTTTGATACCTGGGTACCTGAGGAGCATAAAGCATCCATCCGATGTCTACTCAACTGTTCGCGCAATTCCACGCGCCGCTTGTGGGCGGGCATTGTCTCATAGCCCTCTGCCTCTATCAGCTCCTTCCCTGGCGGGAGCCGTCTCGTAATCCTCTGTCTCCATCAGCACCTTCCCTGGGGGGGGGGGGGGGGGGGGGGGAGGGGCCGTCTCCTAGTCCTCTGTTAACATCAGCACCTTCCCTGGCACTTGCAATGGTTTGCTACCCAAGCTAACAGAAGTGCACTGACCGCAAACCACATGCACGATATTATGGCAGATTGCAGCAGCCATGATATTCGACCGCAGCGCCACCTAGGACGGCACGTCGATACCCTGCCTGCACCGGCGCGCGGTCACGGAATCTGCGGCGGCGCTGCAAGTTACATTGGTTCCTAATGATCTACACATCATGGGAATTATCAGCTCTGAATCCACCCAGGGCGACGCTTCGGCAAAATAATTCAACCGGCAAAGTATATGTCCGGCTGGTTCTGATAAGCCAATGCTACTGAGAGCGTGGGACAACGCTGCACGAAGTATGAGAGATTCATGAGTGTTAAACGGCTTACCAATCTTAACCCCGAGATCCACTTCATTTCGCTGAGACATGCTTTAATGCAACGTCGTTAGTGCCAACGCATCCGGCGACAAATGCGTCGCCACTTTGCGCAGCGAAGTAAAGGAGAAGCGCTTGTCCAACAGCGTCTGTCCGTCTGTTCCCATGTCTTTGGTCAGCCGCACAACACAAACAACTGCACGGATTCCCGCGGCATTTGCGCTTACAACTGGTTTAGCATTCATGACGATCCGTAACAAATATTCACGGCCGTCTGATGTCGGTGTCGGTCACATCCCGTGCAAATGGAGTATGTTTCCGCACTTAACAGAGAGATACTTTCTTTATAGTAGGCGGAAACCAGATTCACAACCACCAAACCATCAAAAGCATTTGTTTTGTTGGGAGAATTTGGCAGCTAAATGGAAGAAAGCTTAGAAGAAAATCACATCAGCTTCAAGAAATTCTTCGACGCTGCAAGACCAATAGAAACAAAGTGGAGAATCGACCGTTGGGTGAGTAGTCTCCGTGACGACAGCTCATGGCCAAGCAAAAGGACGCATTTGACATGAGCTAACAACAGCCCGGTGATTTGTTTTGCTCTTTGTTTGGAGGCTAGCCTGACGTCATCTTACATCTTTTCGCATGAACAAAGACCACGCGCATCTTAAAAGGAATGTTTCACGTTTAAATATATTGAAACAAGCATCAACAGGCCCACTTATGACTTTCGGTATGTTTTTTCAGCAGAAAAGACTGCTCTACACAGCACAATTCTCTGTTTAGTAAATATGCTCCTCAATGCGTCATGATTGATTAAATGATCGTACCTTGTACAACATTGAATGAGATCCAATTGACGGTCATGGTATCTGGAAGTCGCTTCCGCGAGCGCCAGCTAACAGCGTCTCGTCAATCATATTTTTATTGGCCTTGACCTCCACATGGCTTATGGAAAGACAAGATTCGAATAGCGTTATTATGACGTCCTGAATGCCATGGTGTCTTCGAAAACTCTCCCCGATATTCTTTTCCCAATTTTCGCCGGCGTGTAGCTCAGAAATTAGAGGAGCGTAGTTCTTAAGAAGGGCATAGTTGTGAACAGCAGCAAAAGGTTTTCAAGATGGCTATTTAGTTAAAACCCCCATGTAAATGTGGAACATTACCTTCAAAACATTTTTTAGACGTTGGTTCCTGGCTTTAGTTGCTTAAGTCTTTCCCTTTAAGCCTTGAATATGACGGTCTTGAATATGAATATGACGCCTAAAACGTTATCACTGCCGTGCAGCTGATCATCTTCGTTCTTGTTGCATGGAAAACATGTTGCAATTCCAAGCAACGATAAATATAGCAACTTCATAAGGAGAAACAAGAATTAACCGGACGCAGGCACTGAAAGCCAATAGATCTAAATTTAGGTTAGCTTATCTCAGTCGCTCTTAGGCTACCTTAAGTCTAGATCTCTTTTACTGGCAATGATTGACCTTCAAGATGCCATGATATACTGCATAATCAAACTTATCGAGCAAACATTGGCTATGTTGCTAAAAATGTACTTTTTGTGCATGATGAAAACAATCAGAACCTGCTTGATAACATTATTCAATTAGTACATCCTAGTTCTGGCATCTTGAAATTCGACCATTCACGACTTTGAGAGTAAGAACCCCATTAGAGGCAATGATCTCGCCGCTGCCGCTATACTGAACGCTGCTGTTCTAGATGACGCTGCCATGCAGTTATAGGTGACGCTTCCGTCGCAGAACATGTCTAATGCTGGCGCTAGTGATGCACATCGCCGCGCCAGAATGGAGAGGAGTCAGAGAGAAATCCCTAGAAGCGGGTGGAGGTCAGAACTGATCAGAAAACGCATTGGTGTTGGTGTATCGTGCATGTAGAAGGATTTGATTCCGCTTTACATGTGTTTTGAAGCATACAGAAGCGACGCGGGTGTGCATTCAAAGATCTCGAAATGATTAGGGGCACAAAATCAATCACACGGAATTGTCTGCCTCTTATAGTTATAGTTATGCCTCTTATAGTTATAGTTACTTATAGTTATAAACGTACGTGGCACATGACACCCATGCCACAATCGAGTCAGAGTTGCGCGCCTCGTTCAGTTGGTCGGAGTGTGGCGTTCCTTTATGTAATGAGCGACTTCAAACCCATTATGACTTAACTGCGTCCGGTATTACCGCTATTCATGAGAAACAATAGTGGAAGATGGCAGATACTTCCATAGTCCCCAAAACGTTTGTGAGCCGCTGTATACAAACCAAGGTGGGATATTTATTTTACCCACACTGCCTGAGGGCGGCGCATGCTTCTCCTTGATCCTCCCTGTTTTTCCTAACGCCAAGCTGACAAACGCAAAGCAGATATATGGATGGAAGCGTTGGGACGTTGCGGGGCTCACGATCCCCGTCACACCAACGCAGGCGCTCAGTCAGAGCCTGAACAAGAAGGGGGGGGGGGCAGGATTGACAAAGAGCCCGCTGATAGAAAAAGATTCCTGCTAAAAAAATCGTTGGATTTTAATTACTTGCCAGTAAGGCCATCTTTTTTATATTTTTGATTTCTACCTTCTTTAACTGGAAAAGAAGCCAAAGGCTACAATGAGATCAATATTGCTTATGTTGAGTCAATGAACTGGAAAAATCATGGGCAAAACGACTGCATGGAGCAAGTCGCCGACGCTCTTTATTTTACAATGGACCAGTGGACTCTTTAAACCAATAGGCCTCAAAAGCTTTTGCCGAATTTCATCTGAGTCGTACAGAGATATCAAGGACCTCGGGAATTTAGATTGAAGATCAGAATGAGTCAACAGTTGGTGTTAACCTGGCCAGACCATGTTCGGCTGAGAATGCTGAACATTTAGTCAGTATCGATCAGTAATTCAACTTATTCAACGTAGTTTTGAGCACGCGCGCTCGCACACCTCAGGAACAAAACGCAAGGCGTTGCGGTCTTTATAGGCCGCACAGATACTTTTTCAACACTAATGAAACCACTTATTTCTTTCTGAGAAAGGGCCTCTTGAGAAGAACACTACGGGACACATTATTGTTTCCGGTCAAGGGCTGAAGAGCCATTCTGTTCCACCGTGGTGTGTCTTCCGGCTGTCATTCTGGCGGCACGGGGCGGGATCCCATGGCATATCCGGAGGTCGTTAGGACACATCATACCACATTTGTCTGCTCCCTGAATGGGAAGACCTTCTAAACCCGGATCGACGCAGGAACTATCATTGACGCGCTAGCATCGCTGACCGTCGTAGGTAGTTCAATAATTGGCACATAGACCCAATTCGGATTAATGGGCCCATGCTGAAATTGGGTCGGAGGGCCCACCGTTCGGTACTGAGTGCCCTGACTGGCATCGTGCTCTTTCATTGCCTCAATGTGAGCACTCATCGTAAGTTCTCATATTTCCGTTTATTTTCAGAGGACCCCGACCATGGCAGGAGGCCCTCTGTCCTTTGGGATTCCTTCCCCGTCCCCGGTCAGGAAGTCTTCCCCTGGCCGACTCGAGGCCCCTTGGTGACACAGAATACCGTGCTAGACACTGTGCGTCACTGAACGATACAAGAGCCCCGAACAAAGTAAATCGCGGGCCCGGTCTTGTCTCTGCTTTGGAAATGAACCTCCAGAGCTCAGACCAACACGGAACCGGCTGTCCTTTGGACGTGATCTCTGACCGAAACAGAGCAACGCTCTGTTTCAGGATGTCCCAGTCGGTGCAAGAGGTTATCTTACTGATATTCGAGATCACGGCGCTATAGACGCGTGTGCTTAATATAACCTATAGCCAGCCCTTCGGATCCTGTAGCCTTCCAATATGACCCTTGATCTTTGGTTTCGAGAGACCCTTCGGCCCTTACCTTAAAGAAGAGACCTTAAACTCCGACTCCGACTCGGGGTCACTTGCCGCCACAGCACCGCTGTTGCGCACTGTGGTCACTGACCGACACGGAGGCCCCCTCATCGTGACAGAGGCCTCGGACATTGCAAATCGTGGGCCCGGGCCCCGCTCCTGCTTGGGAAATGGGCTTAAGGGCTCGGGCGGACGTGGAGCCGGCAATTCGGCGTTGGTGGTATCTGGCCGACTTAGACATCCGCATTGTCTCAGGGACTCCTCAAACGGTACAAGAGGACCTCTGACTGATATTTTAGGTGATGACCCTACGGGCCGTGATTTTTTTTATGTGACCTACAACCAGTCCTTTCAGCCCCTATGCCCTTTAACCGGGTCTTTTCTCGTCGGTTTCGGTGGGCCGCCCGGGCCCCTCTTTGGGCCTCATCGAGTGCTTCCTTTGGTCGGCTCGCTGCTCCTTGCAATCACAGGACCACCTGCTAGGCGCTATGGCTCCTGACAGATACATGGGTCCTGACCAGTGTACTGGCTCCTGACAGATACATGGGTCCTGACCAGTGTACTGGTTCCGGCTATGCAGCTGGTAAGTAAGTGGGCCCTCAGACCCATATCGACACAGAGCCGACTGTGCGGTACTGGTGCTACCTGGCCGAGATTTAGGCCCATATCGACTCAGGGGTCCCGGACCGGTACAAAGGGCCCCTCCCTGCAGGCTGGAGCCCTTGAATAAGACTCCGACCAGCTCTCCGTGCCCTTAGAGCCTCCAATCGGGCCGTTGCTCGTCTGAATCGCTGGGCCCTCTTGGCTCTCTGGACCCCCTCGAACGCTGCCTCTGGTCGACTCGGGGCCCCTTGCCAAAACCTGTTAGACGCTGTGGAGCGCTGACAGACGCTGCGGCCCTGACCAACGTAAATCGCTGACTCTGGCTTTGTTCCCGCCTGGGAAATGTTAGACGCTGTGGAGCGCTGACAGACGCTGCGGCCCTGACCAACGTAAATCGCTGACTCTGGCTTTGTTCCCGCCTGAGAAATGGGCCCTCAGGCCCTTGCCGCCACGGAAATGACTGCGCGTTACTGGTAGTGTCTGACCAGCGTGAAGGCCCTTATCGACTCTGGGGGTCCTGATCAGCGCGCAGGGCTCTCTGGCTGGCATTGGAGTTCCCGGCCCTGCCGGTCGCAGACCCTGAAGGCAGCCCCCGACCGGCCTTTTGGGTCCTTCGGGTCCTTGCTTGTTGACACGTTTGCAGGTCAAGCAAAGGGCAGTAAAGCCTGAAAATTTGCACGGCATGCAGGTACGCGCGTGAATAGCGCATATGCGTGCTGACCACTCAGCGCGACGGTTGATGAGCATGTTATGCTGAGGGGCAGATCCGTTTTTAAGCCCATTGTGCTACTATTGATAGTGTACGTGGATGAATCAAGTTGAGCGGTAATCAAGACGTCGGAAAGGTATTCACTTTGCTGAGCGGACAACGATGAATCTTGGAATTCTTATTTGGAGCATGACGCCGATTTTTATGAATTGCCCCAGTGCACGAAGTGGGTGTATGATAGCAGATTGAGGACGATCATGAGTTATATGTGAAAACGCCTATTCAGAGATACTTGACGGTATTGGAGGTGTAGCAGTGAGCCCCCCCCCCCCCCCCCATTGTGAAATCCTGCGTGCTCCGCTGCACATAGAAATGTTTTCAAGAGCCAGCGCAAGTAATTCAGTGGTCAGAAAACTGTTGCCAATAAAGCCTAAGATAGAAGGATTTGTCAATATAGCTGCAACATGTGAAAATTTTGTCCCACAAGAAGGCGTACTGCTTAGGATGCTTGGAAGCAAACCGCACATTTGAAACCATCACAAAAAATCGCCATGGCCTGACTACGTTGCCTTATGACACCGATGTATAGGTGTGCTAAGGAAATTTAGTTGTATCTGTATGTTCAAAATTACCTAAACTGCAGCAAGCTGTACCTGTTTAATGACGAAAGGCAGGTCGTCGTCGTCGTCATCGGGGCTGTACGATGCACTTAGCTGCTGAGGCTATGTGGCGTCGCCTTCCTCTCTTCCCGGCAGGAAGGGAAGACACCGCGGGGAACCGAATCCCATTCCTCTGGCTTCCCAGACGCGCAGTGGTTAACGCAGACGCGTTGTCTACCGCACTATCGGCACCCAGAAAAGTCCAGCTGGCAAAGGCAAGTCATGACTGGCTTTTGTATGATGGTTTCAACAGACCGTGATGCGCTGCGCAAAAAAGGGATCGTATGACAGTGCACCACGCGACAATGGAGGCGAGCGCGCACAGGCGTTGGAAGCAAAGGATGGGGACATATGGATATCTGCCCACTGTCTCCCCTGTCCCCGGAAAACTGAAAAAGTGCCGAGTGCGTGCCGTAAGAGTGGTCAGCGGCATCTCAGATCCACAGAATATGTCAGTGAACTGCACTAAAATAACTTCCTTACAATGTGCATATGCGTGTTAGTCGTTTCGTAAAATGTATTTTGAATACATTCTCATTCCCATACCTTGCTCACAGACTCGAAAAGTACAAACATGAAACGGACACCAGATGCAAGTCAGTATTGACAACGTTTTCCTCGAAATGCATGTGCTGAAAGGGCATACATTACTCATACTTTGACCAATCAAAGTACAAAAAATCGTAGGTGACGAAATACACTAGCTTTGTACAGATGAAGACTACATAATTCTCAGGCCAAAATATCTGTGTTTAGCATGAGCTCCAGTTAACGTATGTGGATTGATTCACACATTTTGTGGTGGTGGAAGTCTTTGTTTGTTGTGTGTGCTAAACCTGAGTAACCAAGGGCTCTAACCACTCCCAACGTCACAGCTTTGACGTGCAGAAATAAAAGTATCACCAATGGGAGTCCCAGGAACGTTTGTGTCTAGAACGTACTCGTTAAAGCATAGCCAAATGGAATGACACCTTAATCAAATATACCACTGGTGTTATGACGCTGCGTGGAGAGCTCCGAGGAACAAATCACGTTTACCTGCAGAACTGGTTAAAGCATTCGTCGTCACCGGAGACAATTTGACCCAGCTCCACCAGATTCCAGGGTAACAGGCAGATCACACTTGCGAACAGTCACTTGTCTTGTCACTTGTCACTGGCGTGATGTCACGATTGCCATCTACAGTGCTATACAATTTGTGTTGACCAGCCAGTGGTATTCGGAGTCTTTATCCTTTCTTGCTTGCGGTTGTAGCTGTTCATAACATTGAGCCATCCAGAAAATAATTCAGCAGAACTGTTGCACGCCCGATGGTCTGCTGTTTCAAAAGCGTCGCAGCACTCCTTTCCCGTTTTCGTTTTAGTTAAGAAAACCTCAGAACATTTAGGCACATGCACAGGCCCGGTCATGTGTGAGTGGCAGTAAAACCAGGTTATCACTGGGGCAGCTTTAATGGTTTAGTGGGGTCGGGTGGGGGTGGATAAATTTGGCAGCTTTTAGTGGGGATTGCCCTCCCAGTTTGGTAGCCTCTGGTAAGCCGGTTATGTAGATAAAGCCGAAGCAGAAGCGACTGAAGATCGCCATTGGAAGCGCATGCCAGTGAACATTGTCACCGTATTACAATATCTCTTTCTGCGACTTTGGCAGGTGAGGGTGCAGCGATGTTTAACGCTGGCAAAGTTTACAAATAACACTGACGTGGGCTTGGCAATGACTGGCAGTCCAAGTCACCGAAATGTGGGCCTGGCAATGACTGGCAGTCCGTGTCGCCGAAATGAAAATATCCGGCTTCTGCTGATCGTGGACAAAACATTGCAGAAAACGTGGAAACTTAGGCGGAAATCACTCGCGATTAATTAGGCGGTCGCGCTATGCAGTTATAATGACTCAATTTGTCTCAGTTCAGACCACAGGCTTTGCTAAGCCGGTTTTTAAAGAATAGACATTGAACTCTGCACGGGCGGTTACTTACGCAGCTGTGGGTGGACCAGTGGTGAAATCACGTGTGGTTCGTAGATGTTACGGCCGTCTTCAGCGTGCAGTTCAGCTGAGCATGAGCTGGTCCGCCGTCTTCACACGATGCTGCGTGGCTGGATGCAAGCCTTGACCCCCACTGGCCAATACGACTGTTGCTTCTTCTCTCCGTCTGGAGCAGTTGGTCTCGACTCGCTTCGACTCCGAGTCGCCGAGATCTGGGCATTCGCCCAATTAGGTGTATTGCTCACCGCTATATGTCTTGACTGGGATAGCCTGCAAATGGCGACAGCGTTCGCACTCAAGTTCGAATGACGTCGGAGGGCAGGGCGGGCCGTATGGAATATTACGTTATGTTGAGCTTTAGCTGCGAAGTTATGCCGTCGACCACGCATTTCTCGATCGTATGGTGGGGTCATGGCTCAGGCAACAAGCGCTGCTTAGCGAAGCGCTGATCGCAGAAATCCATCAGATGAAAAGATTCGGAATCAATCTGCGTGGTTTGCGTGCTTTCGTTATTTTTCCTAGCGTTATTTCAGCCGGTTTGCTGAATACTTGTTTCCGTTATTTGAAAACTTTATGTCTTCCATGTGGATTGAATGCGAAAGGCCATATTTGCTCCAAAGGTAATCCCGCAGAAAATCCACACCGGGACAAATCGCTTGGCAGCAATTGCCTTCAGATTTAGACTACACAACTTTTCTAGAATTCGTTTTCATCGCTGCTTCGTGAATGTGTGGCCTGTAGCTGCAGTTACAAGCTCGTAGTAGACGAAACGACCGGGTAGGACCGCACCGGTCCGCTCAAGGTCATAACTTTGTCAAAGGTCAAGAAAGATCTGCTCGGTCTACGGCCTCGCCTGTAATAAAGCTGTCATCATTGCATGTAAGAAGCACACTAAATATTTCGGATTCAATGGAATTTTGAACTGGATTATTGACACTGAGCGGGGATGTCTTCCGACGAACAGAGTGCTTTTCAAGAGGTGGCATTTCAACTTCAGCCAAAAACAACAAACTTAAAGTGAGATACCACTGAAACACGGCTGAAGGGCTGGCACAGTCGGGTGTCTAGAACACGGTACAAGTGTTGGAGCGTGTTCCCGTCACCCCTGAGTAGCACTGATTCAGTTTACAAGAGCCGTGAGTTGGCGGAACGTGTAACGCGCCGCCACCACTGGAGCACACTGCCTCTGGCCGACGTGATGTCGAACTAGAGGGGCCGCAGGGAGAGTACAGGAAAAGCTTAATGGGAGTGTTAAGCATTTATATGGGGCCTTGAACTGAAATAGCCATGTTGGAGATATTTCGGCACTGCTCACAACTCGTTTCTTAAGACCTAGGCAGCTCATAAGACCTAAGGCCTAAGAGAATTGTACTGTGTAGAGCAGCCCTGCCACTTAAAAAGTATATAAATAGTTATAAGTGAGCTTGTTTCGTCATATCTGATGCCTGGTTCAATATCTACCAAAGTGAAACATTCTCTTTAACGTGCAACAGAGTCAATTATTATGTCCCAAAGATATGTATTATGTTGTGCATCTGACCCTGCGGCGGCCTGTAGATGCTACCGTCTTATAGTGAAATAGCGTATATGTATGCGATGCGGTTTAATTTTGTTTTCCTGCTCGTTCTGGGGCCGGAACGCTATGCGCGCCTGTGTCGGGGGGGGGGGGGGGGGGGGGGGGGGGGGGAGGCGGCTTGGCTGAGGACGTGACCATGCGCGACTGCGTACCCGGCACGATGTTGGGCATGGTATAATGTAGCTGTCAACCATGGACCCAGCCAATACCTGAGTCGACCAGGTCTGAGTCTTCACGGCTATCTGCCGCCATAGAGAACATTAACGACATTTATGTCGTATATCGTCAGGGCAAGAGCACCATCAAGGAAGTAAACGGGAACAGATTGGATGACTGTGTGAGTGCGCGTGCACGCGTGCGTGCGTGTGTGTGTGTGTGTGTGTGTGTGTGTGTGTGTGGTGTGTGTGTGTGTGTGTGTGTGTGCGTGTGTGCGTGTGTGTGTGTGTGTGTGTGTGTGTGTGTGTGTGTGTGTGTGTGTGTGTGTGTGTGTTGTGTGTGTGTGTTGTGTTGTGTGTGTGTGTGTGTGTGTGTGTGTGTGTGTGTGTGTGTGTGTGTGTGTGTGTGTGTGTGTGTGTGTGTGTGTGTGTGTGTGTGTGTGTGTGTGTGTGTGTGTGTGTGTGTGTGTGTGGTGTGTGTGTGTGTGTGTGTTTGTATGCGTGGGCGTGGGCATGTGCATGCGTGCTCGGTGTGAAATTCTGCTGCTCTTTAGTTATTATTTCGTCCTCTAGCCCTCTTAGATATGACTCATTTCTAGCCTAATTCACTGATATTGAAAATCTTGACTCGTCAGTTGTTGATTTGGAGATTGTTGGTACCATACGACTTTGGAGCCAACCCGCGCTGCTGTAATTTGAACTTTCAAACCGTTGTGTCCTCTGATTTGTAAGTATTTGGTGCTTATGCATGCTCCCCAAAGCAAATTTACGTTTAAACACCTTGACACCTAACCGCATGTCTTTGGTGCTCTTCGCTAAATATCCACCACTGCCGGCTGTGTCCTGAATCCTCGCCGTCACTAGCTATTGCTCAACAGATGCACCCATTCTGACTCGTGTAATGAACCCGACCGTGGACCTTGTTCGCTAAAGCGGAAATGCGGCAGTGACAGGCATAATCGTCACGGACTGTTGAACGTGTTCGGAGCTGGCGGATGACGCTGCGAGTCGGCGGCTTCTAGTGCTCATCCCCGACAAGCCGTGACAGCTGAAAAACCGACCCAGCGCGCAGATGAGGGGGCCTGAAGGGTGCGCGCCCGGCTGGGCCCGCTGGGCTGCGCGTGGGCAAATGAGCATGGGGTTTGTAGCTGTGTGCAACGAATCAGCAGCCGTTTACGTAAGAGTTTAATGCTACCTTTTATGTATGACGGGCAACGACCGGCCACAATTTCATCACCGATGTATGCTGTCTTACCCGCGAAATCATACCAGTGCGACAATCGCTCCGCTCATCAAGGTACGCAACACACACGCGCATGCGCTTGGTCGCGTATGCCACTCAGCCGTAGCAGCGTTTTTTTTTAGAGGAAGGATGGCGACGAATCGAATACTTTGCGTAAGGCTCTATGGGTTCATTTGAGGCATTACTTTAGACGTAACTGCTGATGTACTTGCATCTTCCAAAACACACCGTCCTCATCTTTGAAAATATGCCGGGTGAACGTTAAATATAACGCTTTAGTGTAAATCGCTACCTTAATATTTTACATGTTGTTTGGAACCGGTTCATCTCTCCGACTTCTTGAGCTAGTGCATTGTAGAAGGCATCTGCCTAGTGCCGAGGCTGCTTTCTGCCAGATTCCAGATGTTCTGGGCTATCCTCAATTCTAACGCTGCTAAACACCATGTGCGTGACCTCTTAATACCAAGCGCACGTTATGGTAACTATAGCATCCTACTGGTAGGGCTCGAGCAACATTAGCCAACGATTTTCCGTAATATTTTTACCTTCTGAACGTAATGAAGTGCGTTCTTTTCTAAAGGGAGCGTAGTATAGTCGATGGGACTGGCACAACCGCTCCCGTAACTGCTCAGCAAGCACCACCGAGGCCACTACTCGTGCAGAAGTACAGAAATAGCTGTACCATTTGGCTCACCTCATATGCACTGCTTTCAAGCCACGTCTAATTGTTGCGCGCACGTAATCACTTCCTGTAAGCAATCGATCTGATGGCATCCTTCTCTACATAGTTACGCCATTTGCACCTGTGTGTAGCGGCCTTGTTGGCACGGCGTTGCTTGTTGTTCTGTGGGGGAGGTAGGGTCTACAAAACCGGCATATGATGCAGACACGCAAGTTCTCCGAAACGGATTCCGTGCAGTAAGGCGAGTCATGAAGAGGCAACATCGAGACCTGACCTGAGGTCAAACACCTCGAAAACGCGAAGGAAAAATTGGTACGCAAATGCAGACAACTCAGATCTCAGAGCCCACTGCACCGATCGCTGTGATATCTTCACCAATGGAGGCCCCACACCTGATTTCCTGCTGCAGTTCTAAATTTGGTGACCCTAGGTCAGCTCAAAAGCCGTCAAATTTCATCAAGTCTAGAATTCTTGCTGGCAGACATCTTATGGCTCAGATTCTACCACGCCGATAGCTGCCAAACCTTACCATCCAGTGCGCCATTTACCCTAACGCTCTGCTGAACCTGTAATATGGCACAAGTTACAATGATGTCTTTTGCTGCATGTTTGTTCCTAAAAAAAACGTGCGGCTTGGTTGGGCCGGTCTTATGGGGTTGACTTTCTCCTTAGCAAAGGTTTTGTGCTAAAAATCACGCGCTGAATAGTGCATGATGTCGCCACAATCCGAATCAGTTCGGTCGCCACGATTCGGTTGAATTCGGCGGACTTCGCAACGACTCGCAAAAAAAAACTGTTGCGGGGGCATTTGCATAATCACGACAAAGCGGCTTTAGCACACCATGCACAACAATCAGCCACGCACCATCACGTGTTTACCGCCAAAGTTCTGTTAATCGTGGCGACACCACGCACAATTCCGCGCGTGATTTTCAGTACAACACCTCCGCTAGGGAAAAGGCACAATCGGAAACAGCACCTTACTTGCAGCTTCAACAGAGAATTAAAGGTAAATGACGTACTGGATGGTAAGGTTTGGCAGCTATCAGTGTTGTAGATTCTGAGTTGCAAGTTGTCTGCAAGCAATAATTTTAGACTTGGTGACATTTGGCAGCTTTTGACCTGACCTAAGGTCCCCAAATTTGGAACTGCAACAGGAAATCAGGTACGGGGTAGAAGGTTCCGGTGGTGAAGGTTCCACAGCGATCGGTGCAGGCTCTGATATCTGAGCTTTCTGCATGCGCGGGCAAAATCCTCCCTTCGCGTTTTCAAGGTGTTAAACCTCAGGTCAGGTCTCGATATTGCCCCCCCCCCCCCCCATGACTCACCTCATTGCACGGAATTGATTGGTGAAAGTTTCAAGGCGATCAGACGAGAGGTTTCATAGACCTCGCGCGCCTGTGTCGTGTGGCGGTTTTTTAGACCGTACCTGCGGGGGATGGAGCCTCTCAGCAGGACTTGGGTCCGACCCGTGGCTCCTGACCCCTGGACCCCTAGACCCCTGGACCCCTGAGACCCTCGGGATCCAGGTCTCCTGGCTCCGTGCCTCTGTTGAGCGAGACGCGCTCTCTTTCATGTCAGTATGCTGGACAACACTGACCTAGAAGCTCTGAGATGCTCAAAGCCATGCCATTTAACGTCATGTAGCTTTGCACCACTTTGTGAAGCGCTTCAGTCGGCTTCGTGGGTCTCTGCCTTGGCGCCATTGCCTAAGAGGTGGTCCGTAAATTACAAGCTTATTTATTCTGCCTACATGTACAGACGTTTCGTATGACAGATTTGTACACATGACTGTACAATGAAATCTATATTTACAAAATCGGGAATCCACAGTTGCAGACAACTTAACTTTCAACATGTCGTTCTTCCTGACAACATTGTTTGCACTTCTAGATAATAAATACTGGAAAAATCAAATGTCATCACAAAACCAATTGCACACAAGAAAGTTCGTCACTCCGCGCACCAAATGTGATGGCGACGAGAAACATTCTGCCAAGACAACATAAAACACGGAATAACTGTGCTTCATTAAGTTGCACCCACTCGCAGACGGGGCGATTACCATAAACATTGCACCGAATATGGTGCGTAAAAGGAACCAAAACTAGAATTGACTCATTCCATATTGCACGTATATGACTAGTAATGAGATAGCGCGTACAATCATGAAATAAGCACATGCGAACTCTGCACGCTTTGGAAACCATACAAGATATAACAAAAGCCTTTGCAGCATATAAAACTAAGGATTATTGTGTTGTTGACTGCTAGCACGAAGGGGCACAACTTGTTTGTTATAAAACATTTCGCTGTCCATTTTCTACACACTGTTACGGTATCTGACGAACGGCCAAAATTGTTACCCCCTAGGAATAATACGAGCATTCAGATATATCACAGTACCATTTCTGACCATTTAAATATGTTGACTATACACTTGTACATTGTTTGTTCGAAATAACACATCGCAGCTGGACCACATGCAACATAAAACTTGCAACTTGTTGGTCGGTCTTGACGACGCGCCAGAGCAAAAACAAAGACGACAAAATCGTGGAAATCAAAAACAAAAAGGGAGCAGTGATCCGTTCCCACACTGACAAATTTACAGAAATATGTGCCAGTCAACACCGGTATAAGCCACGACGAAACCAGCGCACATCTTTAGGTAGTACAACTAAACCTTTTTCTCAGAAATTCTCTGTTGGCGTTGCTTCATCTGGATAGCACCACATCCACCACTTGGCGGGGGTCTGTCACGCATAGTGGGGGTATGACGCGATGTGTGACGTCATGTGACTGGGGTGGTGCGACGTCATATGTCCCGAAGCGGCCGCTATGTTCGAGTAGAGGTTGGCACTAGGGTTCGGCCAGTAGGACGACGGCGACGGAAATATGCTCCCTGGAACAGCACGAAGCAAAACGATAGCATCTCGTGGCTACATCCAGCAAGAACTCGCATAGCCATAGCTCGCCGAGTGTTGACACATCCATATCCCAGATCTGCGTCCTAGTCATCAAGGACAATGAGCAGCATCTCCGAGATACACAAAAAAATTATCAGTGGAAACCAAAACACAAGACATTTCCGGAGGCCACAAGGGAACACTCTGAGGTCGATCAAACATAGCCCGAAGTAAAAATTTGAGAAAAAAATGCTACGGATTAAATCCGCACCAGTTTGGTGGACGCCTGGCCAGGTGAATGATGGCTGCCGTTTCCAAACATTTTTGGGTAATCGCAAGGCTGATAAAATGACGGCCTCTCGATATCCTGCTGATTTGGCAAGTGCATTATATGGAAAAATGTCGCATGCTTTCACAGATAAAAGGCCTGTTCTGCGAATAGATGAGTCGATCTCAAGTCTAAACCGCCACGTCTCATGATCCCAGAACATCCACAAATAAATATGTCAGGTTGCAGTCTGTCGTCCCTGTCATCGCCGAATTAAGATCAAAGCCTTTAGCGCTGTGCCCACACGCCTGCATGTGTGCACATTGCGCGTGTTATCATCACCAATAGCAGGGGTCATGATGGTAGAGTGAGTTCCATTCTGTCACATGCAGAATCTTTAGGCGTAAAATTGCCCTTGGCACGATCGCATACAGTCATCGGAATCAGCATGGAATATCTGGGAGAGCAAGGTGTAAATGCTGAACCATTTACCCCGAACAGCAAGCCTGACAATGACAAGCTCTGCCGCTTTCGTCGCTTTGAGAAAACATGGCCCCTTACATCTTCCCCTCCCCGCTACATCGGCGAATCTACGTCCACGCCACTTGTCTTCACACATCATCAGCCTCACAGCTATCCCATATGCCTCTCCCCAGAGCGGCGCCATAGCTTCAGCCTCACCCGTGCTGCTGGGCATAGGCGTGTGTGTGCCCATGAAGTTTCAGCTTGGACGAGGGTGATAGCCAGTCATGAAGAAGTCGCCCTGGTACTTGTACGCGGCGGGGGTCAGGTGGCGGGTTGCGTGGCGGCGGCCAGGCCGTGAAAGTCGAACTTGTAGGCGTACCGCTTCCCGTGCACCTTAGTCATGATGTTCTTGTCATAGTAGTACCTGGGAATGCGACGAAACGCTAGAGCGATGGCAAGTGTCAACTGCCGCCACCCAAGGTTTGTCGTGATCGCGTATGCATGACGCTTCGAACTTTACACTGCGCGGTTCAGGAGCCATGACTAAGCATGACACATGAGCCTTAGGCTTCGGGGGGTGACCAGTCGCCCATACCGCCACGGACTGGACCAGATTCGTCTCGAAATGTGCTGAGATCTGGGGTACTGTGACCCGCTCCGGGCTCTGTCGCGAGACCTGACCGGGTTCTGGGTTCTGACTGGGTTCTGACTGGGTGACTGGGAACCCGCGCGACTGGGTTCTGAAGTGTACTGAGCGCCGGGGTACCGTGACCCGCTCCGGGCTCCGTCGCGAGACCTGACCTGAGCGCGCGGCTGAGCTTGTCGTAATTCATGTTAGGCTTGCTCTTGCGCTCGCCCCACTTGCGTGCCACCTCGTCTGGGTCGGAGAGCTTGAACTCGCCGTTGGTGCCCTCCCAGGTGATGATGCTGGCGTTGGTGCTGTCCGACAACAGCTCCAGCAGGAACTGCCACAGCTGGATCTGGCCGGTGCCTGTTGGAGAGGTGGCCGTCGATGTGGTGACGGCTCTCACTTCCGTGGTTTCAACGACGGAGACGATCCCAACGGCGAAGTTCTCCATCCCGGACGGGAAAGTTCTCCCTCCTGAACTGGAAAGTTCTCCCTCTCGGGGGGGGGGGGAAGTTCTCCCTCTCGGGCGGGGAAGTTCTCCCCCCCGGACAGGGAAGTTCTCCCTCCCGGACAGGGAAGTTCTCCCTCCCGGACATGGAAGTTCTCCCCCCGGACAGGGAAGTTCTCCCTCTCGGACATGGAAGTTCTCCCCCCGGACAGGGAAGTTCTCCCTCCGGACTGGGAAGTGCTCCCTCCCGGACGGGGAGTTTCTCCCTTCTGAACGGGGAAGTTCTCCCTCTCGGGCTGGGAAGTTCTCCCTTCCGAACGAGGAAGCTCTCTGTCCCGGACGGGAAAGTTCTCCCTCCCGGACTGGGAAGTTCTCCCTCCTGGACGGAGAAGTTCTACCGCCTAGACTAGGAAGCAAAGCCTCGTTGTCACTCCTCTTAACACCAGATCTAAAGATACATGAGCCTTTGAGTAGCACCGTTCTTCTTTTGTTTGGGTCGTGTCGTGGTATAAGCGTTCGTGTAAATACCGATGCATATTTACTATGAAAACGATGGTAGAGAAGGGAGTGACATTTATCATGGTATATTTTATATTATCGTGTATTGTCGCTTATTACATGATGTTTGTGGTGGTCAGTGCCGTTTAAATAGATGATAGAGATAGACGATCCTCAACTTCTTGCGAGCTTGTGAAACATGAGGATCCTTATTTGTTTGCTAGTGAAAGTATGTATAGACCTGCGGTTACATGTGCTGGCTATGCTGGACCCATAGGGACCTAAACATGTCACGACTCTCCACATAATTAAGCCACGTCAAGGCCAAGGTTTACATGTACCTGAGCTGGCAAGTCTACTGCTTGTGGGGCCAAACATCTGGTACGGATCTGAAACAGACAAAACTGCAGTTACCATCAGAACCGGCTGAGCCTTCAGCCCAAAGTTAGGAAACTGAAGTTTACCGCAATTGTTGTAATCACACAAAAGTTTGTACCTGTTCATGGGTGCATTTCTGTGAGCACAAAGATGCATGCTTAAAACATCGTCTACTACACTGCGGTCCATGCTTAAACGTGTCCGGCACCAGTCTGTCGCCGGGCGCGAGGAGTGACCCCGACCGCACGCGTGAGGCGCGAGCCACGTGCGCCGGCGGCCGGTCGGTGGCAGCGCCGCCGCCGCCGGCCGGCGCCCGCGGCCCAACCTAATGGGGCTCCGCGGCGGCCGCTGACGTGTGGCTAATACGGGGTTCAACACTCGAGCCATGCTGAAAGGCCGGCCGCTTTATTTGGCTCCATTAGCTGTTGGTGGAGAGGCGAGGACGGGGTGCGCCACCGCCGCCACCGCCGACAATGGCCGGACTGACGGCGGCATCATCAGGCCACCGAGAGAGGGAGGGAGGGAGAGAGAGGGAGGGAGAGAGAGATGGAGAGAGAGAGAGAGACAGAGAGAGAGAGAGAGAGAGAGAGGGAGGGGCAAGGGGTATAAGAATGCAGGAAAAGAGTGGGACAGGGAGGGAAAGAGGGGGAGGAGGGAGAGGCATAGAAGAGACAGAGCAGAGGGTGAGGAAGAAAGAGGAATAGAGGGATAAAAAGAGGGCGGGTGATAGAGGAAGATGAAGAGGGAGAGGTAGAAGGAGGGAGACGGACAGAGAGGGGAGGGGAGAGAGGGAGGGAGAAACAGTGGGAAGAGGAGAAAGTGGCACATATGTGCGGTCTTGATATGATCTTGACTGATACCATATCTAGCACTGCAGGGATTCGGGGAGAGGGTGGGGGGGGGGGGGGGGGGGGGCAGTGCAAGCACAAGAAGGAAGCGTTCCTGAATATGCTCTCAGTAACGCAAGCTTGGTAAAGTTTTTTACCTTCATTTCCGATTATGTTAATAAATCAAAGGAATATAGCCTTTTCTGTAAACAAATGAGTTAGTTCCAGAAACTGGCAGGCGGAGCTGGTAAAAGTCGAAAGTCATCAACATTTTTTTTCCTGGAAATATATTCATACGCACAAGATTACGTTCCAAACTCTGCAGTGATGCCACCGCGTACACCCTGAAAAAAAAAACAGGTGACACTGACAACATACTGTCCATCTCTTTGATGCCAAATAATTTAGCTACTTTCTATGTCAGGAAGGCTAATTTACGTATCATATATAGCGTTCAAATAGCAAACAGTTCTTATCATTGTGTGACGTTCTTTAAGATTGGTGCCTTGGACACAAATAAAACTCAATTCGCTCTTAGCTTACTAAATAACTTGAGTGGTTTGCACTGTAGTAATGAGCAAAAGCCCTGGTTAGGTCCTCGTTTTTTCGACATTTGAAACTGACCATGTTCCGACGCGACTAACACTTACAAATGAAGCAAACTTCATAAGCAGCAGCTTAGCTTCAACAATTCCCTGCCTTATTTAAGGCTGATATGAATACCTACAACTGCATCTGATTTCCAGAAGCGAACCTGTGCTGCCCATTTAATTCGTTCAATGGAAATAGGGCCAAATTTCGAAGCTTATTAACACGTAACACCCACTTTAGAGCTATTTGTGCTGCTTCTAACAAGTTAAGTTCTTCCTCAGAAGCCAGTCGGCTTTCACAGATTCCCCGTTTCATATCAGTCAAGTGCCGGCTCAAGGATCGACACTGCGTGACAATATTCTGGCGAAGTTTTCAAGGAGCCGCGACGTATTCTCACGCTCGAATGGTTTCCTACTGACTTACACTTTCATCGAGAGGGTCTATGGCTAGGGTGTCTGGGGCATGAATAACTTCTGGATGTCATACATAAGTACATAATTGCACAAAGTGCTGTCTTGGATCGCGCGTCAGTGCTAAAAGAAAACTATGCATTCGAATTAAGTATAAGAATGACAGTGTGGTAAGCGGCAGCAAATGACTTCCTGACTGCAAGTGCGCACCTTTCAAAGGAACAAAATCACAGTGAGAGGGGACGGGCTAGAGCGCGGTAGCATTATTGAGAGCAAGTATCATCATCAGGACAATGTGGTATACATAAAGAAGCATACACAAGAAACATCCCTCAAGGAGCATCAAAAGGCTTGGCGAAAATCCTGAACACTCAAGCCGGCAGCCATAGCCGAAATCCTGTGGCCGCTTGCCCGCACGGCCATGTGCCCAAAGCCGCAGACAGATAGCCGGAGGCAGACTAGCCAGTGGCCGGGCACTTTCTGCTGGTCTGGCCGCGCGGCGACCACAGAGCAGCCGGGCGGCGGCGGCGGCGGCGGCGGCGTCCGCCTGGTCTATTATCGGCAGCTGATGGCAGCGGCAGTCGGCTGATTGCCGGGGCGGCCAGCCAATCAGCGCCGCCGCCGCCGGACGCTGATGAACGCCGAGACGGATCGCCTCCTTGCCAGGGCGGACGGCGGTGGGGAACGGCTGGAGGACCGCCGGCTCGGTCCAGACCGGCCCGCGTTGGGGCAGCGGATAGTGGGCGGCCTCCCTGCCAGGGCGGACGGCGGTGGGGAACGGCTGGAGGACCGCCGGCTCGGTCCAGACCGGCCCGCGTTGGGCAGCGGATAGTGGGCGGCCTCCCTGCCAGGGCGGACGGCGGTGGGGAACGGCTGGAGGGACCGCCGGCTCGGTCCAGACCGGCCCGCGTTGGGCAGCGGATAGTGGGCGGCCTCCCTGCCAGGGCGGACGGCGGTGGGGAACGGCTGGAGGACCGCCGGCTCGGTCCAGACCGGCCCGCGTTGGGCAGCGGATAGTGGGCGGCCTCCCTGCCAGGGCGGACGGGCGGTGGGGGAACGGCTGAAGGACCGCCGGCTCGGTCCAGACCGGCCCGCGTTGGGCAGCGGATAGTGGGCGGCCTCCCTGCCAGGGCGGACGGCGGTGGGGAACGGCTGGAGGACCGCCGGCTCGGTCCAGACCGGCCCGCGTTGGGCAGCGGATAGTGGGCGGCCTCCCTGCCAGGGCGGACGGCGGTGGGGAACGGCTGAAGGACCGCCGGCTCGGTCCAACCGGCCCGCGTTGGGCAGCGGATAGTGGGCGGCCTCCCTGCCAGGGGCGGACGGCGGTGGGGAACGGCTGAAGGACTGTCGTGGGCTCGGCGCAGACCGGCCACAGGATTTCGGATTTCGGCAGCGGATAGTAGGCGGGAAATAACACCTAACAAAGGCGTAGCAATGCTTCAGAAAAGCATACGGCGATAAGTCCTCTTTGATTCAATTCCTGCCTTGCGTCATGGTTTAAGGTCAATGTCGGACTTTTCAGATGTGGAAGGCAACAATGACCCCGGAACCGTCTTCTTGCACCCCCGGGGCGTGCTCATATACCACGATAAACTAGCATTCCAGCATGACTTAAAGATACGGTATGGGTACAAGTAGGCATAGGTTGCAAAACCCTTGACGTTTTTGAACTATCCAAAGGCTTGTATACCTATTGTGACGAAACCCAGTTTCATGCATTTTATCTTGGTAAACCTGCAGCGTTTGTAACGCAATTCTGTACAAAAGCTGGCAATCATGTACAACCATTGCGTTCTGTAAGTTGTGCCCCGAGACTGAGACGCGGACAGATCTGAGCCCTCGCCTGGCGTGAGAGACACGGGCAGATCTGAGCTCTTACCTGGCGTAGGGGGCACGGGAAGATCTGAGCTCTCACCTGGCTGTCTGAGGTGAGCATGGCTGGCCTCCAGCGATGACTTTGCCACGCTTGACAGACTGTTGTGCGAGTAAGCTGAAACGGAGGTCAGCCAATTAGGAATTCATTGCGCTGTAAGTGCTATCATGTTCAATGACCTCATTTGTCTCTGAAAATTATGGATCGGTACCCGTGAAGCTCTAGAGCAACGCGTAGATTTTGTACGTTGATTCTATGATTTCATGATTTTATATTATATTCCACTGTTAGCGATCATGGCCAGGGGTGGCGCCACATATCATATGTTGGAGGGAGCAGGATTTTCAAGGCGGACAAAGGAGGGTCTCCTCACTGGGGAGTATCCTCCTATCCTCCTTTGTCAAGCCGTTGCATTCATAATATCCAGAAAATACGAGTTGACAACTAACAAAAAATAGAATGAGATCTTCTAATTATCCATCAAAAGGTAGCCGTGACCTCAAAAAGGGCCTCCTGATGCATGGGGGGATGGGCCCCCTAATCTAAAACGGGATGCTCCCGATAAGTGAGCCTGTTTCATATCATCTAATGCTTGCCTCGATGTCTTCAACTACGAAACGTTCCCTTTAAAGAGCCTGCCTCTTAACCCAGAACAAGGCCTCCTAATTCATAAAGATGACCTCCCGTCCTTCCCGAGCATGGGTACACGCCCCCGTTTGTTTAGCGTATTTTGAGATAGGTTTAGCCATTTCTCTCCGCTCAGGCTTCCACTCGTGATGCGAGGCTGCACCCCCGTCACGAGCCCTCTTTGAGAAGACCGACGATCCGCAAAGTTATGCACGACTGGGCTCTGCAGGAGATTCTGAGAATTCGTGAACTGAGCTAAAATATACGAAACTGTTAGCTCACCAATCGTCATGAGCGATAGCTCTCTCAACGGCCTTGCCGCAATACCGCACTGTAGGTGAAACCCTACAAGCCTCTGACTTCCACATGCCCCAAAATGTTTCTTACTGATGAAAAACTAAATGTTGATGACTAAATGATTTCACTCAGCGTTTACTGGGTACCTTAAAATGCATGCAATGCTCACATGTCGTGAGCAACCATATATATATATATATATATATATATATATATATATATATACATATATATACATATATACATATATATATATATACATATATATATATATATATATATATATATCAGCACTGATCAGTCTTTGAACGGGATTGAACCGCATAAATGGCCTCAGTACTGTCACAGTTTACCGTCGAAAGTTTTCAGTAGTTCTGAAACCACCCCAAATTCCAAATACCTGGCTTGCGTGATGCAGCGGCGGTATGGCAGAGACGTCGCCAAGCGCCTGATATTACGAGCGATTACACAGACGGCGGTGGCTCGGAGTGCCGCCCATCAACCATTTGCTGCGATAGGCATCGGATGCTAGCCGACCCCGTAAAGCATTCGGAACGGGCGCAGCTAAATACAGCTGGGCAGTATCGCGCCACGACAGGTCCAACTACAGGTCGCGTCCGACGCCGCCGTCACCATAACACATGACATAGGGCCGCTTGGCTGAGACCCCGGCGACGGTTAGGTGAGCGGGCCGGCGCCGGGGCGTGGATCGAGCTGCGGCCACGCACGCCGCCGGCACACCCCGGGCCGGCTGAGGTACGGCGCGCCGAGGCCTGAGTCATGGGGCCCGGGCACGGACACGGCCCAGGCCCGCCCCGACAAACCGCCCGTGTCGGCAGGGTCATGATGGAGCACCGACACCGGCCCGGCCCCGTCCCGACAAAACTCCGTGTCGGCGGGGTCGTGATGGAAGATTGCCACCGGTCCGAGCCCGCCCCGACAGACCGCCCGTGTCGGCAGGGTCGTGATGGAAGATTGCCACCGGTCCGGGCCCGCCCCGACAGACCGCCCGTGTCGGCAGGGTCGTGGTGGAAGACCGCTACCGGTCCGGGCCCGCCCCGACAGACTGCCCGTGTCGGCAGGGTCGTGATTGAGCAGTGACGTCTCGACAGCGACCCGCCCGCCGCGACGGTGACGAAGGGGGACGGGCCTCGGCGGCGGGCGAGCGGCGACGGTGACGAAGGGGGACGGGCCTCGGCGGCGAGCGAGCGGCGACGGTGACGAAGAGGGACGGGCCTCGGCGGCGGGCGAGCGGCGAGGGGAGGGGGCAGTCTGTAGCGGGACATGATGTTCTCTTCAGAGGGGCGGAGCGATGGGTAGTGGTTCGCATCAGAGGTAGTTTTATAGGGGGGGGGGGGGGGGCGGAGCCGCCGCTCATGAGTCACGTGACAGGGAGTGACGACATCATCACTGTGAGTCAGAAGAAATGCCTTCACCGCTTATGAGTCATGAGTCACACGACAGGAGTGACAACATCATCACTGTGAGCCAGAAGAAATGCCTTCACCCGCTTATGAGTGATGAGTCACGTGACAGGGAGTGACGACATCATCACTGTGAGCCAGAAGAAATGCCTTCGCCCGCTTATGAGTCATGAGTCACGTGACAGGAAATGACGACATCATCACTGTGAGCCAGAAGAAATGCCTTCGCCTGCTTATAAGTCATGATTCACGTGACAGGGAGTGACGACGTAATTACTTTGAGCCCGAAGGGACGCTCTCATTGTACAATCCTGACGCAAAATCTACACCCTGAATAAAACACGATGGCTCTTTGTAACTATTTAGATCGGAATGCTTGCTGAAAGGCTGCCTTGAATCAGACACTGCGTGGAAACGATACCCAAAGCATGACGAGGACCCTGGGCCGGAGCATTCCAGACCGTGTTACCAGCCCGAGAATAGCAGCCACCGTGCGTGGCGTGTCCAGGGCTCGTGCCAAAGTGGCTGCACCAGTGCACCATCGATATTAGGCCGAGGGCGAGCCACCGTGCGAGCGGGTCATAACTCAGGTCAACGCTGAAACTTCGCTTGGGGCGGATGTCGGCCACCGACATTGTAAAACCACTTGAAACTCAACAGAGAAAACGATACACAAAAATCCGCACGCTACCAAGCAATCCTAGTCTGCGATGCTCCGCGTGTGTTAGCACGCAACCAACCAGTTAATGAAATTGGCAGCGCGAATAAGAAGTAAATTCAATACAACGGAATCACTGTTCCGAGGCGTATTATGCGTTGATGAAGTGACACGTGCGTACAACAGCAGTGGTTCATGTGATTAGAAAAATCACCTTGTTTGTCAGCAACAAACCTAGTATGTTGCATCTCCGTACCAAATGCTGCCCGCAATGACATTTTACAAATGCGACGCAACACAAGGGCAATGTCCTTTGATACGCCGCGTATCGTAGCCCACACACAATGCGACCTGTTTTCTAGGTAATGCCTGCTTACGGGTCTGTTTGTAGAATAACACAATAAAACAAGGCAATCTGTGCGGGGTCACTCGCTTTCGGAGCCCCTTTGAAGGCTGACGGTGGAGAAAGAATCTGCTCGTTAGGCTCAGATTCAATTTGTTTAATCTGGCTCGGGGCTGGACCGACGGACCCTTCCACGGCCGCCAACAATGCTCATCCATCGTAAATTGGGTATATGTAGCCATCAAAGCGATTCACACATGAATTACGACTAACAAGAGCGCCCGAGGGAGGCGAGCGGAGAGGAAGAATTGAAAGTAACTGGGAACAATCCCATTCAGCAACGATAATGTGTGCTAATGACCGCACGCGCGCGAAAGACCGAGAGGGAGAAAGATAGAGAGAGAGAGAGAGAAGAGAGAGAGAGAGAGAGAGAGAGAGAGAGAGAGAGAGAGAGAGAGAGAGAGAGAGAGAGAGAGAGAGAGAGAGAGAGAGAGAGGAGAGATAGAGAGAGAGAGAGAGAGAGAGAGAGAGAGAGAGAGAGAGAGAGAGAGGAGAGAGAGAGAGAGAGAGAGAGAGAGAGAGAGAGAGAGAGAGAGAGAGAGAGAGAGAGGGGGGGGGGGAGAGAGAGGGGGGGGGGGGGGGGGCGTCAGGAACGGAGTCAGGCGGCATGACCAGGTCATGACAGCGAAGAGGCGGGGCATGATCGAGCCCCAGTCGTGCTGACAAGACCGGCCCGCAGCTTATCAACCCAGAAGATTGGAGCCGGAGGAGTATGCAAATCCCCCTCTCTCTCCCTCTCTCTCTCTCTCTCTGTCTCTCTCTCTTTCTTTCTCTCTCTCTCTCTCTCTCCCTCTCTTTCTCTCTCCCTCTCGCTCCCTCTTCCCTCTCTCTCTCTCTTTATCTCTCTCTTACCTCCTCCTTTTCTCTCTGTTCTCCCTTGTCCTCTCTCTCTCTCTCCCTCTCTGTCCCTCTCTCTTTCTCCTCTCTCTCTTGCTCCCGCTCTCCCCGTCCAGACAGTGAGCGTCGGTGGTCTGTGACTAATGGTCCGACGCATCCTAATGAATGTCGACGCCACACACATTTCTACACATTCACTGATGATGATTCACCATGACGGGCTTGTGGGGAAGGCGAGCAGCATTTGGTGACGCAGAAGCGCTGCATGAGCTACGCATGTCGAAAGACGGCCGAAGAGTAGGCCGGAGCTGCGCGTCTCCCGAAGAGTTCCATCGTCCCAACTCTCAGCCCACCCCTGACTCCGGTTGTTATCGCCGTCACAGTCTCCCCACAGCCTGTGCCGTCACCACACCAGTCGCGGCACATCCCCCGATCGCCAGACAATCTCTCCCCGGAGGGCGGCGCGCGTTTGTTCACCTCGCGCGCCAGCGCACGAGGAAAGACTTTTCTTGTCGCATTTCGCGGCCGACTGGCTTGCCAAACAGAGCGCCGCACGCTCTATCGGGCCGACGCGACGCGCCCGGCCGGCGACAGATGGATATTGCTACGGATACATCAATTGATGAAATTCAACAGCGGCGTCCAGAGGTCGCGCCGCCACCGCCGGCGCGTCGGCTAGCCGGGCACGCCGCCGTGTTTGGTTAGAGGGCCGCGGGCGCTATTGATTTTTGCGGGTGCCGCCGCCACCGAGGAAGAGGAGTGTCGGCCGGGCGGTGATTGCGGAGGGTGGGGGAGGGGGAGGGGGTCAGGTCAGGGAAGGGTTCAGAGGGGGCTCACGGTCCGTGGACTGCCTCTTGATCGAGATTTCGAAAGACAGTTATAATGTTTTCTGAGGAACTGATCACAAACTAGATTTTGCTGGAAAACCAGCATGCATACTTAATAACAGTGTTGAGTTGCTGCCGACGGCTGCAACTGCATAGTGATCTTGCATTGTTCTCTGCGACGTCCTAACGTCTTGCGACTGCATCAGTACTGACCGTTTTGGTCCCCAGTCGCATATCTCCTTCGAAGTTATGACATCTGAGGAACCAAATAGCCCAATATCTGTGTCATGATTTGCCGGTGACTCAATTTGCCACACGCATCGCTGCGCGTTCAGAGCGTTTTATCCGTGGTTGTTTTAAGAGTGATCCACACAGTGTGGCAAATGGCATCGCCGACGTGTTTGAATTCTGGCATTCTTCTCTTTTAGTTTTTCGTTGCTAATCTTGGCACGCATTCGACCACAAAAACAGCAGCAACAAAAGAGCATCAAATAGCACGCTCAACGGCTTTTTGAAGCCGACCTAGATTTACCTGAATGCCTAGTGGAATATGTCCAATTAGCGATGAAAAGCTGGGCCTGCGGCCGGCCACAGCTTTACGGACTTCCGGCGCCACTGTGACGTCACAACACAGCCATGCTTTAACCGAGTGCAGTTCTTACCTTGTGTCTGAGAAGTATGCGCGCCCCACGCCGCCTTGTATGCGGGATCTGTAATAAGGACCCAGTTGTCAAAAATTTCGCCACAAAATTGTGCCAGCAACCTGGAATTTAATGGCTAGATAATGAGGTCAGTCTTAACACAACAAGTGAAGTCTCAACGTGCACTTATCCTATCCCAGATATTCATCCAATCAAAATGACCGGACCGTTTTGCTCAAATCTGATTAGATTCCCCACTGACGTGGTATGAGAAGGCCACAGAGATATGGGACAGAGAAGAGAATGACATTTTGTAATGTCATGCAACATTATGAATTCCATGGAAATATTCCAAAAGCTGGGCATCCATTCACTCGGAGTGGGTGAGCACTGTTTGCCTTCCGACCCAACGACGGAGAGGGGTAGCTGGCCCACCTCACCATTTGGCCTTACATTGACCTTTCCATGACCACGAAACGAAATTATGGGGGGGGGGGGGGGCTCAGAGTCTATAGAATTCACCGATGCCGGAGGGACTCAGTGCTCTGAAAATAGTGACCGATTTCAGGTCAGTCTCAATGCTCGCAAACACAAAGTCAAAAGTTTAGCTACTCGTAACGTAGACCGAAGCCTTTGGAGCAAGGCAGGCAAAATAGCATTGGGTCAGACCGGGAGCAAAAGTATCTTGTGACCCGTCCAATGCCCAGCAGGGTCCCCATGGGTCAATGAGCTTATTCGGCAATGAAAGGGTAATAGACCCACCAAAAGTGACTCGCGTGCTTTGGGATCATAATTTTGCACCAATGTCGCGACCGATGTACCATTCAGTGCACATGAACAGTGGAAAAGCAACTTGTGTAGTGAAGCACTTTCGTAAGACGTCTTGGTTCAGTAACCCGACATGACCTGCGGCTGATTTCTTTGAAAAAATGCAATTGACAGCAAATGGGTTCATAGCCATCTGAAATGATGCGACGCAGCGTTTATCGTTACTACGCGGTTTCAGAACTGCTGTTATTGAGGGATGGCACCTACACTCCCCCGGCCCACCGCCGACAGAGGGTGAAATTCCGTTATACGAGATGGAAAAGTGCACACTCGCTGTGTGCCATGAAGGCGAACGCTCCGCCAATGAGAATGCTTTGTGTACGCTCCTTGTACGCCTAAGCTTCCTCTTAATTATTCTCAGCTGGGGGCTTGGCAACTGATGACTCAAAAATGGCACCTCTTCAACATACAAAGCTCTTTCGAATAAACATTTGAATTGCATATTACCATGAATCCTATTTCATATGCAAATATCAGAAGGGCGACTGCGTCGGTTGCATCGGACCCCCAACTTGCTCAAGATTATGGCAAATCAGCTGCTGTGGAATTTAAACCAAGGAAAAGGGGTCTGGAAAAGACACCGGGACACTGACTCGTTTTGTGAGTGGATTTCATCAAATTTATTTAGATGATCATAAACGGTGATACCCAGTTCCAGACAAAGCCAAACGACCCAACTCGCGCCTCTTAAAGCATTTCAAAGCATCTTCAAGAAATATACATAATGAAATACATGATGTTTGCATATGTATATAAAAACATGCATATCTAAAGATATATATATATATATATTGTTTACTTTCTTCCGAGATGTATTTTCGATCTTGTGGATCAAACGCTTGCCCTCTGCTTTCTGGGTTGCAGTTGTTTAAGGCAGAAGCCAATCTCGTTGCAAGAAGAGTCCAACCGAACCGTATTCCTGTCACGTTGTTTATATGTCGTCGATATTTCGTCAATGCTTTGACATTTCCAAGGCGTATTGCCTACATCACATTCACCATACAGGACTTATGTTAGAAAACACCCATTATGGTTTATGATTAGCTGATACAACGCGGAATAATCTAGTCTACGCACCGCAGTTTTGGAGCAAAATACAGAGAGCCAGCGGAATTCCTTTCATCTCCCGCTTGGTCACGAACACACGATGCATGCTCGGTGTCCAGAGGATATCTAGGTATCCACAGAATCCACGTGCCAGGTATCTACAGTATTTTAAAACAAAAATCGTGTCCGCTGATTTCAAGCACCTAAATGACATCCCGCAAGGTCTCCATCTTTTCAGGTACTCTATCGTAGCATAACAGGTCTTATCTGTGTGCCCAACGTAGAGGGCTATGGTCCCCTCCGCGTTGACTTGTCTGTTGATAGATAGGTCCATGTCGCATAGTTATACAGCCTCGGGCACATGCACTTGATCGACTCACGTCGAGGTATCTGTCTGCGAGAGTGATGCTATCTACCATATGTTGCCTGCTAAGTCGCTTACGACATCTATGAAGTCTGCATACGGAATCCCACCATGACCAGCGAGTCATCAGGCAACAAATGGTAGATATCACCACTATCAAGACAAATGTCACGATGTCAGTCGACTGTATGTGCTCGAAACTGTATACATGCACGACATGGACCCATCTATCAACAGACAAGTACACGCGTGGGAGCCCCTCTACGTTGGACACACGGATAAGACAGAGATTGCAGATGATGATGATACGCAGGGATTGTGTTTCTAAAAAATGAGAACTTTGGTGGAAAGCAGCTTATGAAATGCTTCCGATTATTGTAGCTTTCAAATAACTACCTGTGGATAACTAGCACACACCATGTGTTCGTGAAAATGGTACCTGAAAGGCGTTAAAAAAGACTCTGTATTTTGCCTCAAGTCCACGGCATGCAGACTAGACTGGACTAGACTATTCTGTGGTTTATCAGCAGATGGTAAGCCATGATCGGTACCACCTAACATTGTTATGTGTGATAAATGTGACTTATGTGTATCGTGTCATGTTTGTCTTGTGCACTCCATTTTTCTTCAAGCTGCCATTTTTTATGTATTTTGATAACAGAACGTATCTTTGCATTCATTGTTTTGTTTTCAACGCTCTAATAGAGTTGCCATGAATATTCCGTTAGATGGTGCGCGTTTTCGTCAATGTGAAACGTCTCTCGTGCTCCGAAGGACCTTAAACACAAGCACAAAATCCTCCCATTTTCACAAAGCGTTGTGCGAGAGTTAGTTGAATACTTGTCGCGCATCATCCGACATCTGCCATGACCGCTGGCGCTCATATTACATCTCATATAAATACTAGCCATATGACATGGGTTCTGGTGTCCACACAAGCTGCCCCAAAGCTTACCAAATCTTCATTTGAGGTGTGAATGGACTGTCTTTGCTTGAGGTATGAATGAATGAGTGGCATGTTCACCCACATCAATTTCCCGACTCTATATAAAGTGTGTTGGACCTTCTGAATCATAACAGGAGAATCACATGTATGCAAATGCATTATCAGCGTACAATTTGTCCATAGTTAATGTACGTGGGAGTAAAGTAGATAGGACACAAACCAACAAGTACCTACCCAACAGCAACGTCTTTTTTTGGTGGACGCAAAGAGTACCTAATTCACTTTTGGTGAGAAAGTCAGCTTTGGTCTATGGTTGTACAGAACATCATGCTCATTTTTAGAAACATTAATTGGGGAGGGGAGCGGATAAACAAATAGTTGTGAGGAGGTCACATGCCGTTCTGACAGACACATGCAAATGGATCAGTGGAAGCAGCATACTTAATTTGAAGCTGGTGTTCGATTCATAAATTTGACTGAATGACAAGTTGAACAGAAACTAAGGCGTGTCATGGAGCTTCACTTTCTACCTTTTTCAAACAGGAGTTTGTATTTCAAAACTCTGTGGCGTGCTTTCTACTAACAAAACATGCTCCTGCCCTGCGTTGCAACACTAAAATGCAATGTCACCCACAGGGGCCAAATGAGATTGCTGACAAGATCAGCAGAATTGATAGCTATGTTATGATAAGATAGGATATTAGGTACTTAGGCAATGTAGTTACCTTGGAAGGAATGGGAGCTTTTGTTTTCCATAAAAAAACATTTACGACTGTCACTCATTCACATCAAGTTGTCAATGGAACATTTTCATCGAAAAGATTGTTCGTAGACTATGTGGCTGAGTTATGTTATATGCAGGCTGATTGCGCATTACTTACAACTGAAAGTGCTGTATCTTATTGGTTTAAATGCTCTTTTCCGGGTTGATGCCATTATTTACCATTACTGGGAATATTTAGTCATAATTTCCAGTTGATAAATTTCCAATCTGTTCCATCCATATGAACTGGCAAATTAAAAAATCCAGTCGGTCCTAATCCATGTTTTGGTGGAAATTTCTGCTCCGCCTCAATCCAGCCCGCAGATTGGTCCACAATACGAGAATTTATTGAAATCCGTAATGTGATCTAGTGACACTAAGCCTACAAAAAGTGGTATGTATATATCTTGCAGTTTATAATAGTGCTGAAAAACATAACTTCGTGCGGAACCATGCGTGATTTCTTGGTCATTGACTTGAAATGCTTGAAAAAGGTACCCACAGTACAGCCATATTCGTGTGTTGAGAAAAGAGCAGGTAAAGTCAAATGACTGTTGCGTTGCACTTTTCCAATCATGGCTGTGTGAAAGGCGCTGCCCAAAAAAGTAAAAAGGGTCCTATGCTATTCCAGGAATTATTATTTCAGCGTGAAGACCTTCATTTACTCTTATACGGCAAAAAGTAATATATAGAAAAGACTTCCCACCAGAGTGCGGGAGTCAGCCTGCCTTCCATTGGGGCTTACTCCTTTGGACCGCTGCCCGCCCGTCGCCGTTGCATCCCCGTTGCGTTCTATAACATTGAGGTACGCTAAGAACCAACGTGGAACAGACTGTGAAATGATGAACACATTTTGCAGCCCATCGTTAAGAAGGGAGTAAACAACTTTTCCAAGTTTGGAATTGTATTAATTGTTTCAATTATATGATTTGCATATGTTCTTGCAATGTTGCAATTATGTCCATTGCATATGTCGTTCGATCGAGACCCTAGAATGATTGCGTTTCGAGAAGTATGTTAAAAAGTCTCGGATGCAGATGTTATCGCCCCAATGTCATGTTCTACGCCAGACACAACTCCGTTCAGAAAATTCCATAAATGCAAGAATGTAGTAATTTCCAGAAAAAATTTCAAAATAGGAACGGGGGAATTGGTTGATAAGGGCAGCGATTTGTAGCCCAACGCTTTTGGTTAATTGGAACAGTGCTGGCCTGCTGCATCTTTTCGGAAACGTTTTCTGTGTAAGTGAGTGTGCACAGCTGTGTTAACGGTGCAGTACACAGTACACATCACAACACTCACGCATGATCACAGCACCAACGGCGTTGTTCCGCAAGCCTTGCTCCGGGGAACGTCTCACAACATTAGTGTTGTAGGGCTACATGTATATAACATCTAACGAGACCTCAACACTGGAATCATTGGGGTTTATGGACAATGGTTTATGACCTATGAACGATGAGAGAACGTCTTTTCTAAATGCACCTCCAACTTCGCCAGCACCAAATTATTTTCAATGAGGGCTGTAAAAGACAGCACTTAAAGCGACACCCGGCTCTGACGTTGGAGTAGATTCAACGAATTGCGATAAACATTGGCCGCGAGTCAAGATGAATATGCTTCCGTGCTTGTTGTCCTCATTTTGTTCGCTGCGGGATCTGATGCAGCACGTCGCAAATCATTGATCGTCATATGGCCACCGTGTGCTTTGTGCGCTGGCTTTGGCCTTGCACATGCATTTCATGGGACCTAAAATAAAACAAATGCCCCTGCTATCATTTCAGACATTTTGCGGTGTCCGACGTCCATGTCCCGAAAATGTGCCTTCATTCGATTTTGCGACATGGAGAGGTTCATCCTCAAGTGGTGCAGACTAGAAAGGACACTGTTCCGGACGGTCCCTCAGTACGGCGGTACAGCATACCAATCCAGCTTTTGGTCCGTCGTCGGTCGGAGCCAGTGCGCTGGATCCAATTGGCTAAAATCCGAAACCGAAGTCCAGCGCACATCGGAAAAACAGTCCCCTCACGTGAAGCGCACCCAATAGAACGGTAGGGCGCTCTAGAAAAGTCTGTTAGCACAGCAAAAAAGCACAGCAGAAAATCACAGCAGGATACGGGCGTAAGCAAATATGGAACAAATCAAGCTCCAAGGACGAAATCCCACGCTAGTTTGATGGAAAAGCGCGGTCACGGACAGTGGAACGGCGTGGCCATTCGTATTTTGACACGAAGAGGGCAAGCCTTGTCAGAAAGCAATAGATGCTCCTTAAAATCCAAGAAACATGAGACGAACGTAGGATTGTGACGCTCAGTTCTTAACAAAATAAACCAAACGCAACTGAAGTGTTGCTGCGGTTATGTCATGTAAATCTCTACTGGGACATCAGAAGAGCCAACTTGAGCTCGTCACAAGGGGTGTAATTCCCTTTATGATATGCAGAGAACACATTTATCACCTTTCTGTTTGCAATGCTAAATATCAATGTAGTGACCACGGCTGTGCAAAAGGGAAGGACTGTCTAAAGTCGGCAAGGTTTTGGACTAAGTCTAAGATTATAGCTGGGTGAATGTTATGTTGCAGATGAAAACTGTTGGTAGTGTGAAGCGGAGACTGAACAGGCTTAAGCAGACAGGTCTCGGCCATCTCTGAGTACAATCCACCCGGGGTCTGATGATTGGCTCCAGTTGAGTATGATGTTGAGCCAACCATAAGTCTGACTTGTAATCCTCAGACTAATCTGTCGCTGCCAGACTGCCCACTGGTCTGCGCCTGGCCGTGTGCTTCTGTCTGCCAGCACCGGCCGTCTGCTGACCTACTTAGACCAGCCAGCGCCGGCCGTCTGCTGACCTGAGACCAGCCAGCGCCGGCCGTTTGCTGACCTGAGACCAGCTAGCGCCGGCCGTCTCCTGACCTGAGACCAGCCAGCGCCGGCCGTCTACTAACCTGAGAACAGCATGGACAAGTTGGTAAGCGGCGTGCCCCGCGGCAGGTAGTCCCCGGCCAGTGGCGTCGGCGGACTCTTCAGGTCCAACATGGCGGTCAGCCACGACAGTCGTCTGACGCCAAGTCCCCCAGCTACCTGGACAACACGGCGCGCCCCTGGACCGTATGGTCGGACGCCGCACGCGCCCCGTTTGTCGACTCTGCCCCGTCGCCGCCGCCCGCACTGTCGCCGCCGCCGTCGGTCGCCAACACCGCCGACAGCGACGCTATCTCATCACTCATCGTCGGCATCGATCAGAGGGGCGGGGCCTCGCTGCCGCGGCCAATCAGCGAGCCGCGCCGCCGCCAGAGAGGAAATCACGAATTCCGGTTGGTTGATAGCACTCCGGAAAGGCAACCGGAAACCAACAAGAACGACTTTTCTTTAAGTAATGGCGGTGGAAAATATGGCATACAATTTGCCGATGATGAATTCCGCTGCGGTCGAGGCTGTTTGCTTGCGCCGGTTCTGGTAGCTGCAGTCCGCGTCGAACGCGGCGATGTTCGGGCTCTGATAATTTATTTGATGGGAAGCAGGAGAGCCTGAGCGGCGCTCGTTTGAGATCCCGCTGAACAAATCCTTGAGAACACTTGGCCGAGCCTCGCTGTCCCGCCAGTAACGGATCGCTGCTGTCTGTTCTCCGAGAGCGAAGCAATCACGAGGAGCCGGCTAGTCGGGCCCTCCACGCTCACAAAGTTTTGCAACACACGTCGCTCATCCTTGATATATTTGGAGGCAAACCAGGGTAAGGATTGAACAGAATCCTATTTCCCAAGCAGTGACACAAAAGACTAAACACTTCTGGATGGATGAAGTTTTGTGTTTGCTATCATGTTGAAATAGTAGATGCAATATCACGCAAGTACGTAAGTTTGATACCACCCACACCCATCTCCCAAAGTAGGGCTTTTAACTCCTGCAACATGTGACCATCATTTCCGCTCCAATTTTCTCCAGTTCCTCAACGTCACCGACGAGTAGAGCGTCTCAATGTCTCGCTCTGCTCGCTCCAATCAGTGCTTCAGCCCGTCCGAACTCTGAGAGGTTGCCCGAGGACGACCCCGCTCCGGCGCGCGACCCGATCGATCTGGAGCCGTCGCGCCCCGAAGGCGACGCACCATGGCCGCCGGGCCTCCCCCGCCGGCCGTCGATAATATCGTGCGCACCTTCCGGTCCGCTCACACCGCGCGCAAAGGACGCCGAAAAGCGCGGGAAATGGCAGGAGGAAGCGCGCGGCAAGCGGCCGCCACTCCGCGGCTTCCGGCGGGGAGGGGCGGGACGGAGGCGGGCGGGGAGGTGCGGTACGCCGTGCTGAAGGTGACCCACCGGTGCTAGATGGAAGCCTAATTGACCGATCAAGGGTGTAGGACTTACGATTGACGAGGACCCAGCGTAACACACTGGATGCCTGTCAACCGCCTGGTCAGTTAATTGTAAACGAGACCATACGTTCCGAGAAACTAAATGGCATCTCCAGCGTCTCAAACTTGCCCCGCCTCAGAAACAACCAGGCGAAGGTCAGTTTGATGTACCAGGCATCGAAGCTTCACAATGAGCACATGATCTTAAAAAGGTGCAGAAGAAATAAATGCGCCTGTGCTAAAGTGGCATCTGAAGCTATGTAAGTTGAGCTGAATGCAGTGTACCTACGCTTAACATGCTTTTGACAGAGCACTGTGCTGACATTTAATTTTGCTGGCTCATCTGTCGCTTGTAAGATGAATTTCTGGCTGTCAGTAACAACGTTTGTACGCATTTTCTGCGTTCAGATATGACGAACGCCTGTGGCCGATCCATTGTCCATACGTGTCGACATGGCTGGATGGTGTACCGATATGCGATAAGCAATAAACGGGCAACACGCCGGAATTCGGTCCATAAGCAGACCCGTGAAATGACAAAAAAAGCGTTGGCTCCTTTGTGTGAGTCAGCGGACGAAAAGATACTTACGTTGAGGGCGCCACCTATCGAGTTGAAGTGAAATTGCTTGGGCGCCAACTGGATTAGGCAGGTCCGATCGTAACTTCAAGACAAATTGTTTCTTTTTTTCCAAATAGCTCAAATTTATTATATCGCCGGATTATTCTGGAGGTTGTTGATTGCTATGCTTTTCTCACCGCATTCTCACCGGACGCCTCGCTTACTAGGGCCGGCACCACTGACCTTAAGGCCTCGTAATCCCAATTCCTATCTACTACAGTTTCTTTGGATTCCATCCACTGGTCCTTTTAAAATATCATTACACATATATCACTGAATAAAACATGTTGGCCTAGTAAGGTCTCCTAACTGCATAATCGGTGATTTCTCTTTGACTGGCGCACCATATTTCATAGCCGTATCATACTCTTCATGACTTTCAAGCCCCTGGCGTAGCGTATTTGAGATCATCTGGGGCCTCCGGTCGACCGATGGGCAGGAGGCATGTATATATATATATATATATATATATATATATATATATATATATATGTGTGTGTGTGTGTGTGTGTGTGTGTGTGTGTGTGTGTGTGTGTGTGTGTGTGTGTGTGTGTGTGTGTGTGTGTGTGTGTGTGTGTGTGTGTGTGTGTGTGTGTGTGTGTGTGTGTGTGTGTGTGTGTGTGTGTGTGTGTGTGTGTGTGTGTGTGTGTGTGTGTGTGTGTGTGTGTGTGTGTGTGTGTGTGTGTGTGTGTGTGTGTGTGTGTGTGTGTGGTGTGTGTGTGTGTGTGTGTGTGTGTGCGTGAGTACCCTGTTTGACTTCTGTATTCCATCCCATCTTAACAGGGCGTGCCGCCATGACATCAACAGAACTGTTGTCTTTGAATAATACAACATTTAGTCCCTACGCACTGCTTCCAGCGATTAATCGCAGTTCATGGTGGTTGTGATGGAAGGAGGCTACAAGCTCTTGGTTTTTCACCACTTTGATCATCAAATATCGTCTTAAGTTTATTTTATACGGAATGGTTCGCACCTAAGTTAACCAGCGTTGTCCACAACAGTGCCAAGTGCAACTGTCGCGGTCATGACTGAGGTGGCATTTGACCGCCAATTCAACGGCAAAACATGATGAGCGACAGTGGATGTGAAGTGATCTAAGGTATGTGGTTATGTGTATATATCACTGATCCCGCATCCGTCAAATCGTAACTTTACGACAGATGCTCCAGATGACCGCCGACGGTCCCGGACGCGTGACAGCCGGATCTGCCGCAGGTGGTCGGTTGTCCGGCAGATGGCCGCCGACGGTCCAGGACGCGTGAAAGCCGGATCTGGTGCAGGTGGTCGGTTGTGCGGTCCATCTTGTCGACCGTGACACGTCCCATCTCAGGTCTGATGGCTGCCTTGAGCTCACGAAGATTCACTGGCTTGTCCATTAGGACGTGGTCCTTCAGGAAACCTTACAGCATGAAATCCAGGTGCGGTAAGTCGGGCGCGTGGAGGTCCCACAGCGCAGCAGTCTTCAGGCTGGTGTGCTGCTGCTCGGACGGTCCGGCGCAGCGCGTGCCGGGGGCGGTGTCGCTCCGGCCCTCTGGAGCCACCCTTCGTCTCGATCAGTCTCAAGATCCTTAGGGCTTCCAGAAGGGTAGCAATAGAGCGGTATCGATGTAGCGCTCCGAGATGGTGTTGAAAGGATCCTCGGTCTGGTCTTCAAAGAAACATCTTCTGTAGAGTCACGATTTTTCAGTCGATTTTTAACCAGATGTGCTTGCGGAGGGAGAGGCAGTACCATGGAGGCACTTATGCTCCTATGCCCGGTTAAAAAGCCTTTCCAAGGCCAAAAATCAGGAGGAGGGTTCCAGCAACCTCGGACACCGTAGTCTCACATTTGGGAACATGGCCTACCGCTTGATGCACAATAAATATTGCAAAATAAGGGTTAATTGATTTATTTTTGGGTTGCTGTTTTCCCGCTTGAATCTGTTAAGCAGTTTTTTTGCACATCAGGCGTTAATTATTGGCTCAATCGGCGCTTGCAATACCTAATCGTTCATAATAACTTATCTGCATTGTTCTTGAAATAGTTATTTAGGTCCCTTCCAAACATTCCACGATGGGTTATGAACATGATGAACTTTCCGGTGATGCTCAAATTAAGGACAGGTTCGGTTTCTAGGGAGAGGATAGGGACCGGTAGGGATGATCCGGCGCCCACTAGCCTATGTTGGAGTCTAATATTAGCGCCAAGGTGGTATATAGAAGGAAAAAACTCAAAACGGTGTTTGACTCACCCGTTTTTTGTGATGTTCCTATAAACCTGACTTCCAGGGCTGCCGCCCCTGGGGTATTCTGCCTGCTGGCCACGAAAACCGAAGGCACTGAGTTACGAGCACTGAAACTTCGCAAACAGAATGAAAGCTGTATTTAAGACCGCGGCACGGTTGTAATATGCAAGATCGGGGCTAGGAAGGCGTGACAAGTCTTCATGTACAAAAACACAATTTCATTAATGTCCTAAAATTCACGGGTATACGGGCCTTATACGAGCCAGCGGGTGTCGGGAAGTGCCACTGCGTCTAGACATGCGTCTCGCCGTCTAGACGTCACATCAAGGCGAACAACGTTCGCACCGGCGTGACCAAGACACATCCACATTCCACGGAAGTGGACCGGACCAATATCTGCGTCGTATAAAGCGGAAGGAATCCAAAACGACGCGGCCATTGCACGCGGCGAACCGCGGCCAATGCAGGCTCAAAACGTGCCTGCTGTTAGCATACGAACCCCATTGGACCGGCATACCATTCAGTCACGCGGCTGCCTCCTAGAATTAGCGAGCTGCACAAGACTGACCCGTACTCAACAGTGGCCTTCGAGCTCTATAATAGTGCAGGGCAAAGGGCGGTTAACACGAGCGTCGAGTGGAAAAGAGTTAAATGGTCGTTTCCTGTAGGGGCCTAACTGTGTGGTCCCACAAAACGCCTTCTATTCATCACAGAGGGCTTGAGTTTAATGTTCACATTTTTTGCGTACAGCGAATCCCAGTACGGGACTACAGATGACCAGCAAAAACATCATGCGGCACCTATTTGGCCCTTTGGAGCTTTACGATGCACTCAGCTGCTGAGGCTGTGTGGCGCTGCATAGCGCGTACATTGGCAAGATGGGCGGGAATTTTTGTGAATGAAGTCTAGTAGTACCTCTGGTCTCTCGGACCAGCAGATTAACTACTGTGCTACCGACTCCGCTTCCGTTTGTCCCGTCCCTGATTTTAAAACGTTATGACAAAGGGGATCTTTTCCCGAAAGCGGCAAGCTATAAAGGTGACTTATACGTTTCAGTCGCAAGCGATTTGCGAGCAAAGGATCGCAAGAGAGTCAGGCGGCCAATGACAGCACAAAACAGCAAACTTTCCAAACCCGAACAACCACCTCAAAACATGGATGCAAAACAGGGTAAAATAAGCTTTGTGCTCCCGCCGTGTGCATGACCCCTCCTCTCTCCACGCCGCTCATGTCGCAGGCCGCCCCTGTTCCGCTTGGCTTTTTGCACGTTATCTCCGGTGACACCCCGGCGGCGGCCGGGTCCGCTGTCATGTCCCGGCGACGCCGAGGGCGGCCGTCATGTCCCGGCGCCGGCCGGCGGCGGCCACCCCTCGGCGCACGCCTTTTTAACAGTGCTGGCGCCCCGCCGGCGCCCGCCGGCTCCGTTTCAGGGCCCGTCTAGTGTTTATCGCCGCACCAACGCCATTGATGCAGCCACGCTGTCACGTGCCGGCAGCACGTGCCGACACGTGGTACAGCGTCCGGCCAATTAAAACGCCACGCAGAGAGTGACGTGGCCTTTCAAAGAGGATTTAATTAAGTTTCTTTGTGCCGCCTTCCTATTGGCTTCGTAGCTGCATGTTTTTATCAGGTGTTATCTTTCTGGTTGACAGCTTTTGACAGTCGGGCAAACATGTTTTGATTGGGTGCTGTGTAATGCTGCGTGATATGGTTTGGTGGCTTGATGTATTCTTGCAAGTACATAAATGCCGTGGTGCTGCAATATCATGTGGCGCTGATTTGAACTGGTGTAAGGCTTATGGATACAATGGTAATTATGCTACCAACTGGCATGTCACAAAACCAACTTCATTTTAAATTGTTACGTGCAAGCACCATGGTCCATGTGCAAATATCTTAATGCAACAGAGCAAAAGCTTTCATTTCAGGCAATGCCATGATCACGTGTTTCACGACTTTTTGACAGTCCCACTCGAAATCAGGTCCCAGAAGACCTGGTCAGACGCACCATTCCGTAAACAGCGTACTCTTGGTGAGCATACCTGGTGAGTTGAGTGCCGTGCACTACAAAATTTGGTCCATGTTTACATAAGTTTAACAAATATTTCTTATTCTGGTTATCGCATGATACTAGTGATTTATTGATTTATGTTGCCCGGATGCCGTGGTCAAGTATTTATACTCCAGATTCAGAAACCGTCTTCGTGCGAATACTGTATGCTCTTTACGGTTTCGATTGGTACCTACATGCCGGACCGCGTCGTAATGCAACGACGTGGACACCGGAAACGAGTGACCTTTGCATTTTCCGTCGGCGTCATCAACCAAGCGACCCTCGCCCCGTGCGGTGCCACGCCACAGTCGGCACACACCATCCACATCCAGCATCGCCATCGGATCCCGGGAACCGGAGACTGGCAATCTGGCACGGGCCGAGGATGCCACGAACCGCCACCACGCGAACGAGCCATTTCCCCGGCCGCACCGCCGGAGGCAGAGGTTCCGGCACGCGCCGGTTATTTCGGAACGGTCGAGGTCGTCTCGGGCGGCAGGGCGGCTGCGGCGGCCATTACGACCCGGATAAGTGCCGGAGGGCCGATTACACTCGCCGCAGCGCCCGAGGCTCTGGGGCCGGCCTCGCATCGAGAGCCAGGGAACGGTGTGGGAGGAGAGCTTGCGTAGAGTAGGAAGGAACCGTCCATTCAAATTCTTGGCACCTTTTAAAAGTTTGAAGGGGGTCAGCCCGTCAGCTACTGAGTCGGTGGAATTGCGGATCCTCTTCTTCTCTTCCCCCGCTCCTGTGAGTGCAGTCGTCACCATAGCAACAAGGATCGATCCTGCCGTCCGCAACAACATCAAATCTGTGTTGTCATCGTCTTCAACGTGGCCAACCTTTGAGCAATCAGCGGAGAAGAGAAGAAGCAATTGTAGTTAACGCAGGCTCAACTGAAGTAGGAACTCAGAAAGGGTGAGGATAGTGCTGCTAACACTTTCAGAGTATAAGATGTTTCACTTGAAATGCTGATTGCGAAAGCGCAAGTAAGGATGCAAAACATAGTTTGAGAACATGCGATCTGGCAGGCCTTGTTTAAAATTGTCGGACATTCGAGTTGGTATCTTGCACACAATCGCTGTGGTCTGAGAGCTAGAAATGCAAGCCTCCATCCCTGCGTTCAGCGGTTGAACACGCCGCTGACAAGACATCAGCAGGTGTGGATCATTTTAGAATTCGGAGAAGTGCGTGGAGATATTCTGGTAGACAGATGCCCACTGACCATAAAAACGAAAAGCCAGAACGCTGAAATATCTGTAATATAAAGTGGGGTGTAAATAAAGGGTTTTTGTACATATCACACCCTTTTTAAACTCAAAGTTTTCAATGCACCCTGTATTAACAAAGTGATTCTATAGCTCATGGGGCACACACTAAGACACGATGACATGACTTTTAAATCTGACTTTGGTGTATCCGGAAATGCTGACACATATATTTTAGGCTCGTGGTCTTTGAAGTCAGGATCTAAGGGCGTGAAACCGATCAAAAGCCAGTCTCATAACCTTTGCAGAATTGGGTAGTACATCTATATGTATCGCTTACCAAGGGGCTGGTGGTAGGTTCATTCAGCCATCATTCGTACAAACTTCTGATAGGATCCGTGAATAAAACTGTTGCGCATTTTGCTATTTTCAACTCCTCCTTCCCCTTTTTACGCAACGGTTACGCTTGGCGAAACATTCCCTCCCCCGATTACGTTGCATTAAGCGTAGCGTCCGTTTGACCCCTTGATGAGCTAGTGGTGCGAAGCAAGGACGGAAGTGTTGTCCGCCATGAGAGGAAGTCAATGCTATCCGGGCTGAATATTATTAAACGCTTTCAAAGGCTTGTACATGATTTAGAACCACGCCTGAGCATGCCGTCACGTTGTCCTCGCCCTCCCACGTGCAACGTCATCTATGGGCGGTCCCATAAAGGGCTAACACTGATTATAATATGCAAGCTGGGAAAGGTCTAGTTAGCAGAGCTATACACCAGCAAGCCAGACCGAATCGTTGTTCGTCTTTCTTCTGCCCGCCCGGCTCTCACTGCACGCCGAAGTCGTGTGCCCCCCCCCCCCCCCCCCCACTCACACACGGACAAAGAACAGGCGCCTCCATCGATCACCAATGCCAAACGGACCACCCACCACCGGCCTGGCGCTGCCACATCAGCACCGAGCCCGACGCGGCCCTCTCTCCGGCCGTCATGTACGCGTCGACACTGACAGCGGGCCGTCGACGGCGACGAGCTGCCTGTCGGCTGCGCCTCAGAGCGACGGACGACGGCGCCGCCGCAGCGACAGACGCTCCAGTGGATAATGACTCGGGTAATTGGCCGTCGGCGGTCGCGAGCCTTCAGCGACAACGGTCCCGGGCGCGCGGAACAATGCCAGCGCAGAGCCGCTCCTGCCGGGTCGCCCAGATCCGGGCCGAGATAAGCGATCGGACGGGGCTTGGGAAGGGAGCCGAAATTATGCCGGTCTGTTGCCCGCCGAACGGGCGCAGGCGCTTTGTTCGGCGGAAGGAGAGCGGATGCTCCTCCCTGCTGAAGAGCACTGGAAATTGTTGCTAGGGCGGTTTGGAGTGGCATATTTCTGGCGCTTACATCGCAGCCAGGACCTCCTTCAGCATACACGATTGGACGAGCGGCTCAGCATCCGTCAGCCCGTCGCTCCAAACAAGGTAACAGTTATACCAGAGACGGAACAAAATCGACACACATCGGGCCCAAATGCGATATAAATATATGTCATCCATTCTTCACGAGGCGTAGTTCAAACACTGAAGGGACAGTGGGATCAAAAGTCCAACAAAAAGCTCCAGGTCCCATACAGCTTGCATCAGTAAGGCTTGAAGCACACCAGGCTCATTGTCTCAGAATGCGCCGTAAACGCATCATTTTCAGACAGTGGTTTGCAAGAAATGCTAGGAAAAACGGACTTTTCGCTGTTCTGATAACTGAATAATTAAACTGACGCCCATTTAAAACTCAGAGTTATCCCACGCCCAAAAGGTTGGTATTGGCAAAAAGGTATGCAACATCAAATTCGTGTGTTTGTGTTTTGTGTGAAGGGATGTATGAAATCGAAATATGACAGATTTTCCAAGCACAATGACGCCGAAATCTTGATCAATTTTCACGATGCAGCATGCCGGCACATAACGTTATACGTTTAACTTTCCTACATTTTCCGTCAGCCTCTGAGTGGTCCATGCCACTGCGAACAAAGCGTTTTCGTTTTCAATGGGCCGCATTGTCTGTCACTGGCATCACTGGACCATGAAATGGTACAAAGACGAGTCACGGGAACGCCGTCAGGAGTCCACCGAACGCTGCCCCCTCGCCCCTCCCCGGTCCCCATTGTGCCTCCCCTTCGGTGACCCGTTATTGACGCATCTGGGTATTATATTTGTTCGTCGGTTATTGGCGGATGATCTGTGTTTGCGTTAGTGATTACCCCCCCGGGTCGTTCTCACGGCGTCCCCTGCGCGGAGGCGCCCTCTGCCACTGACGGCACGTGCCGTGCAGGTGTGACGTCACAGCGGGACACCTGCGTGGCAGCTGGCCGGTCACGCGCCGCTGGCCGGCAGATGCGCCAGGAATGCACTTTGCTGAATGGGAGGCGCCCTCGACGCACCCCTGGTCACCGGGGCGGAGCCGACGGGCGGCTGACGCCCGCCACTCCACGCCACGTGGTTTAAAGGGCACGCAGCACCGTGACATCGCCACATTCTCACAAATATCAATAGCTGCGGGGCGGCGGTCACGGGGCGAAGAGGGGGGTGGGTTACCAGGCGACTGAAGCTGGAACTAGAATCACCAAAATCGCAACTGGAATGTCGAACGTACGCAAACGTCCCCGTCGGTGAGCATAGGTCCGAGGTGACGCTCTCGGCCTCATGCCCGTGTGCTAACCTTCCATCGGACCGCGAACTCGGCCGCAGACATCTCTGCCCCGTACATCTGGATCACGGCTCGGGGAAAACCAACCGGTCGGAAAACCACAATCTTGGCAGAGATGAGCCCCTCGGGGTGGCCCCGTCCGCGACGTCTCCTCTCCCCGCCGCCGCCGCCGCCGCCGCCGCTCGGCCTCTCCGTCGCGCACCCCGATCAATGACGTAATTGGCGTCGGCGGCATCTGCTTGCTGCCACGCCGCATTCCTCTCCCAAAGCGCACACAATAAATGCAAACACGCTATCATTAACCGTTAACGAGCAATTGACGCTCCCCCGGGCCGCGTGGCGCGCCATCAATTCATTGGGAGCCGGGCGGTACGTAACTCATCCCGGCATCTCTGTTTATGTAGCGTGACGAACATGACGCAGGGGAGGGAGGGGACGCCGTGTGCTGGCGCCGCCCCGCCGGTATTGGCTTTTAATATCCGCCGTCGGGTGCGAAATCGCTGGAACGCCGCTCACCGCGAACGAGGACCGCTGAAAATCGCACGAGAGTGCCGCTGGCGCCGGGGGAGAGCAGCGTACAAAAGGAAAAGTGTTCACGATTTTTTCGTTGGAAGGGGAGGACGATGGCATGGACAGAGAAAAGCTGACACGAGTCTGGCTGTGGTGGAAATTTAGGGAACTTCAGCAGGCAAAAATTTCATTTACAAGCATATTTCAAGTATACTCCAATTGTCGGGGTGAGAGGGCCGGGGGATGACGGCAAACAAACCGGAAGGTGGATACGCGGTGCATTGCCCATGTTTAAAAGTCACCGCTCAAAACCCGTTTGATTGAGATGGCTGAATCCTCAGACGAAATGTTTCTATGATGACCGCGTGACTTCCTCAAAATTTCAAATTACACAATTTTCCAACGAGATTAACGCAGTTGTTTTCAAGCGATAAATATGCTTTTTTCTTCGGCCATTAAAATAGGTCAAAGTAAAAATCTTCAGATCAACAGCATTGCGATTGCTGTACACACAGAGCACCAACACCAGTCAGACCATTATTCGACTATATCACACCAGCCAGACCATTATAAGACCGTATCACACCAGCCAAGCCATTATTTGACTGTATCACACCAGCCGGGCCATTATAAGACTATATCACACCAGCCAGACAGTTAGTAGGCTGTATCACATCAGCCAGACCATTATTCGACTGCATCCCATCAGCCAGGCCATTATTCGACTGTATCACACCAGCCAGGCCATTATAAGACTGTGTTACACCAGCCAGACAATTAGTGGGCTGTATCACATCAGCCAGGCCATTATTTGACTGCATCTCACCCGCCAGACCGTAAGTCGACTGACTCAAGCACGCCGTTCCACCAGTCAGCACAGCACTCAACTTTATTCCGGACGCTGTTCTAGGCGGTTCGCCATCCAGGTTCGCCGAGGGCCCGCTAAGGTCTCCCTCGTCTGCGATCCCCTGCCTGGCTCGCTGCGGTTTCCCTCCACCAGCCCCGCTAAGATCCCATTCGCCCGCGACCCGCGGTCTGTCTCCACCAGCCCCTCTGAAGCCTTCCTCGCCCGCGACCCGCGGTCTGCCTCCACCAGCCCCGCTGAGGCCTTCCTCGCCGCGGCCTCCGGTCTGCCTCCACCAGCACCACTGAAGCCTTCCTCGCCCGCGACCCGCGGTCTGCCTCCACCAGCCATGCTGAGGCCTTCCTCGCTGCGGTCTGCCTCCACCAGCCATGCTGAGGCCTTCCTCGCTGCGGTCTGCTTTCACCAGCCCCACTGAGGCCTTCCTTGCCGCGGTCTGCCTCCACCACCCCGCTGAAGCTTTCCTCGCCGCGGCCTCCGGCCTGCCTCCACCAGCTCCCCCTCCCCCCCCCATCCGGTCCACCTCGGCCACCCCTGTCCAGGCGTCGGCCGTCTTCAGCGGGCAGCGGGCTCGGCCGATCCGATTTGTCGGGCGCCGCGCTGGCGGAGGGGCGCGAGCAGCCCCAATCAGAACCGCGTCCCGACAGCGCTGAGCAAATCAAGCCGCGCCGCCGGCCCCGCGGGAGCGCCGGCGGCAATATGGCCCGCGTCGGCGGCGGCGTCGGCGGCGACGGCGACGCGCCCGCCGCCGCCGCACGGACAACAGGAAACGCCCGCCGCGCGGGCCGGTCAAAGGAGCGGGGCCGGCGACGGCGATGGCGCCGCGCCGTCTTGTTTTTCCCCGCTATCAGAGAAAAGGATGTGCATCGTGCTGCTTTAATTTCACTGCTACATGTAGCGCCGTAGCAGTGAGATGCAAAATGTGCTATTTACAGGGTTATTTGGCCAGTCGGGGCTCAACCCTTCTAAAATAGCCATTTCACCTCGTATTTAATATAACACCTGGCCATTTGGAATGGGATTCACCCATTCCTTAAGTTTAGTGGCATGCGGTACATTGAGCCTAACAGTTTATTCCTTGGTTCGATTTTTAAAAAAGAACAAATCACCGCTTTTAAAAGTAACTTATATGTATATGCATACATACATACATATCTCTTTATCCGTAAAATTAACCACCCCTGATCCAAGGGATTGAAAAACTACTGATTTGGGCTCTTCCATCAGTCCTTACCCCATGAACTCCATCGCTGTCATCAAGGAGAGTATCACCACCTGGTATACATCTCCTAGAATTCAGAATCCACAGCAGCGAGGACTTATTGTAGCGTCAATAACACGTCATTGGCCGAAAGAAAGATGCCAAGCTGAATCAGGTGGTGTAATAACTTCGTGTCTATTCAATCGAGAAAAACTCCTTGGGTCCGAAAACCGCTTTTGAATTGCTTTGTCTTCAGGGAGACGAAATAAGCAGTATTTAGGCAATGTGATTTCATAGCATTGGTGCTACGTCTACGAAACAGCAGATGTGATCACCGTTCACCCAGAGTCAGTCCTGGCGGCGCGCGCATGATCGTGCTGCACCGATGCCAGGTGGTCTTGCTGCCAGGGCGCAGACACCGGCTTCAGCGAGACGCAACTCTGTCCCTCCTGTTTTCACGGAAGTCTCGGGATAATCGCTGAGCCAAAGCAATTTGTACCGTCTTTGGAATTAACGGAAGGCAATCCAGCAGGATGTCCGAATGGAGTTGGTGTACTAACGTACCTTGGATGCAAATAAGGGAGCACGTGCTCCGACAACGGAACGCTCTAACTCCGTACTCCTGCTCTAACTCCCTACTCCGCACGAGTCAAAGCATAATCGTCCCCACTACCTGTAATGAAAAAGTCATTGGTCGGAACGGTAAGAATGGAAATAAGAAAAGCCATGGTCTAGGTGGCCATGGCTTATTTGCGGTTTTTTAGGTTCAAACATCGACCGCGCTTATTATCATGCCGCTTGCGTACAATGCACAGCAAAAGGTGTTGCCTCCTAAATTTTTGGAAAGTTCCCCCTCCCACGTATTTATGCTTGCATTAAGATCGATCACCAAGTTCTCGGATCCACCCGTTGCCATGCTGGTGGATCTGACACCTTAGTTCCACGGGTGATAAATGCAATGTAGAATCAAGCAAAGGTCACGATTCTCCCATTCCCCCATCTGACGTTGTGTGTTTTTGTAGCCATACCATGAGACCTATATGACAATTTTCCAGAGGTGCTCACATGTTCGTAGGTAACGACTCCATTGGGACGTGATGCCGACGCACCAGACTGAGAACTGATCGCGAGCCTCATTCAGAGGCGACTGTAACCGTCCCCATTACTGGCAGATTTTCCTGGCGGACATCTCCGGCAGGTAAGAAGACCTTCGGGTCGCTTCCCGGGTAAAACGCAAATATATTCTATGCAGTCCGCCAGGCGGAACAAAGGCCGGCTGAGATAGACGGCAGGACGTCAATAGCCACGGCCCGGTTCCGTGGCCACCCTGCCACCTAGTAGCTGGTCCGACAACTAACACTTTTAGCTCAGCCGTCTGAGGCGGGCGAATCAGTGCTGAATGCAGACGCGATGTAAGATGTAATTAAGGTAGTATGCAAATAAGGCATTCATATTATGCTTTTTTAATGATTGGCGCTATGTCAAGGGGTAAATTTTCAAAGTTTTATACAATCGTCTTTGATGTTTTAGCAGGCACCTGAACAGTGATGAAGATCGTGTGGAACGAATATAGCCACCGTTCGTGGTTTGCTTCGTGCTCCGATTGCATACGCATGACACTGGCCATTGATGGCTTTTGATAGGAAAATGGTGGTATGTAGATGCTGAGTGCCGCCATAGGGGGGGGGGGGGCGGGGTAGCATCACAGATACAATATGGTGCACAACTAACACCACCACTGACAGCACCAGTATAGATACATCTGCATCGTGCTGAAACTGACCAGGTTTGGCTGGGACCGCTGCAGTACCGGCTGACGGTGAAGTGATGCAATGGGGGCCAGCGCGCCCGGCGTCCGGCAGGCATCATCCATGCACAGCTCCCTACAGCACTGCCGGCACCGACTCAGCCTCGGCTGCCGGCGTCGCATGACCAAAATCTTGAGTTGCGTACAATGTTAAATATGGTCTAAATTTATTTTCAGAGCTCGCAAGGAATCCAGAACCTTCTACGCTCGAGACGTTGTAGTGAACGCCACAAAATCTACCTCCGCCATTGCTAGCAATGCTGTCAGACTGACGTCCGCAGCTGCCGTCAGGTACCTGCGTCGTAACCGGTTATCAAAAATTGCAAGTTAAGCATCTTTGGGACACTTGAAGCGCAGATATTTTTACATCGTATTCAGAGCTGAAGAAAGGTCACATAATAAGCAGGATTGTTTATTTCGCGCATCGCCATAGTGAATAGTGATACCAGTGATGGGAAGGAACGTTTCATATTTGAAAATATTGAAGCAAGCATCAAATCTGATGAAACAAGCGCACTCATAATTGTTGGCTCGCTTTTGAGGTAGGGAAAAAATGCTGTAGACGGCACAATTATCTGCTTAGTAAATATGCTTCTAAATTGCATCATGGTTTGATTGCGTCATCGTTGCTTGCACAACATTAATTGAGAGTCATTTGAGTCATCGGCCGTTGTATGTGAAAATGACACTCACGAACGACAGATTTGAATGTCTCGACATTTATATTTTGCTCGGCCTTGATCGCGGCTCACACAAGCATTGCTTAGCGTGAGCTCTGCTTCCAGGAATTCATCCATTCAAAAGGTTTGGATCAAATCTTTAAAAAAGAAAAATGCGCACCTTGAAACATCCTGCATGTAAATGCCTTGCCTGGTAGCGTCATTGTATACCATTGTCAAACCATATTTACGGGGCTCAGCAAAAAAACAAACCAAAAAACAAAAATAGAACAAGCAAACAAAACAAAACAAAAAAACCGCCAGAGTAGAGAGATGTGACGTTTTAGTGCCTTTTCATAAACCCATTTTGTACCCGGGGATAAATTTTGAAGCTACAAGCAGGTATCTGTGATAGCCAAGATCAATCCGAGGTCAACATCCAAAAATTAGAACCCTCATAGCTTATCTAGGTATGGACAGTTTTAGCGAGGACTGTAAGTGTTCCGTTATGTGTAGACATGCGCATTTGCTGGTATAAGATTCTACAGTCTTATAACCTGTAGCGGAGTGGCTATCAGTGGGCATTCCGGAAGTGGCTGGTCGGAATCGTAGTAATAAACATTGGAGCATTGCCCCCAAGTGACTGGGTCGGTGTTTTCGGGATCATTACCAATTAAACACATTTCATTCTTAATAGTGTTGATATGCATTCGCAAGTGCCATTTGCCAAGGGGATATGCTCATTGGCAATACCCCGTGGCCGATGGCAAATGGGGCATTGCCAGTGAGCATATCCGCAAGTCCGCTCTCCGCAATGTTAGGCACCATGCGTGGGAACCTACTCCTGAATCCGCAGAACTGAACTGTCTTCTCATGAGCCGGCCCGCCAGTTGAGCCACAGCCGAATACAGTTTCAGGCGGGGACTCTAGCTTTCTTCGCTTAGTAGTAGCACAGAGGAGGATCAACACAGTAGTGTGTCACGTGCATTGCCTTCGGCTGGATTAAGTGGATTCGGCCCATATCGCAGTCGCTTTTGCCAGTCTAAACGCATCTCATCAGAGAATGTTTGGCTGCGCTGTAGCAGCACCATAAACTGTGTTAATGCAGACCTGGAAGGAGTGGCATGTGAACTCCGCGATCCTTAAGCAGGGTGTCGTTGGAATGTCGTCTCACCACCGTAATGCATAGCCAGAGTTTCCCTCTTTTATTAATTTACATAAGCGAACAAAAACTCCTGGAATCGGGCGTCTAGGGAGTAACAGAGCTGCCGGGATGCGTGAAAAATGTGAGAAAAGATCCGTGAAATATCATCCTGTGAAGCTTTGTGAAGCATTTTCCACTGAACACATACAAATTCTTACACTGGTACAGTATATGGTCAACTGGGCTAGATGATATGCACTGCGCTGAGAAAAGGCTACGAAACTGCAAGTGATGTTTCCCCGACATTGGGCAACGGACGTCTTTCCATGTTGGGGAGGAAATGTGATGATAGCCCTTTTGATTAATTCTTTGTAGTCAACGCCCAAAGGGCCAATTCTAATTTTTCAGAAAGTTGTGGGCCTCAACCCCAGCCCCATCCCTGATTTCCGCGTCACATGCCCTACAGTGGTGCAGTGCAATGCACATGAGTAATTTGCATGACGATGGTCATTTACGAGAACGCCGGTTATTAAACGCATGACCTCCCACCAACGTCGACCTCGTCCTCCCATCAAAAGTTGGTGGCGCCGTCCTTGGATGCCTGGCATCTTAATGAAACTTTGATGACAAAGTGTGTCCCTTCAAGTAAAGAAGCGATGAGAAGATGACCTGATCAACAGCATAATTTTAAATCGTCTGACTGATTCTTACACCCATTCTGCTACCAGATCATCAGCACTCGGAGTCATTGGTTCGGTACAGGTAACAAATGTAAAGAACCGTCTTAGGCAATAGTTAAGTTCTACAAGCGAACTTGTGGTATTCTGCTCCGCTGCCAGGACCATAGCCATTACGCCTCACAACTAGTAATTCTGCGGTGTGGTGGCATTTGTCTTGCGACTGTACGCGGCGTGCTTACTTGACTGCTGCACTGCGTGAGTGCGGCAATTAGCTCAAGCTCCGCCATGTTAAATGGCTGTTGTGCACTGTGCAATGCATTGTCCTGCCTTGCAGCCTAATGGAAGTGCTTTCCCATCGATGTTTTTAATAATCCACTTCACACTTAGTACTAACACGAATTACATACACGCTGCTCACAGAAACTGCAAGAATTCAAGAGAATAAACAAAATCAGAGGGAGCTCCAAAATAGGCCAAAAGGTCCGCAACTGCAACAGACGAATGCTGGTGGGAGGTATTGGAATACCGTTAACTGAGGCGAAACAACAGCAAGCTTAAGCACGAAACTGCTTCAGGCCTACGCGCTGCTTTTACTGTGTTTAATACATACTGTCTACTGTGTTTAACGGTGAACATGATGTTCTCACACTTAGTACACTTGCAAATTGGAGCTATCACGGCAAAGTGCGTCCGACATATATCTGAACAAGCTCAATAGTAACTTAAAAAGCTTTTTTGGGCTAAAAACATAACACCAATTCGCGCAGCGCTCTTATTTCTGCTGCATATATTCTAAACATTTCGGTCAAAATGCAGCATCCTGCATTTGTTTTCCGAACGTTGAGCCTTGTCATGCATGCTTTAAAATATAGCGTGTATTGTTATATAACGCTCTGATCTTCGAGCTGGCCTTGGAGGTCGTGAGGTGCACAACGCCAGCAAGCGCAATATGATTTGATGTCGTAGCGTTTGCCTATGTCCTCTTTGAAACACATTAGTTTATGTTGAAAAAGGCTATGCATATAAGATACTTCGTTGTCTGGGTCAACGGTATGTTAGATACTGCTATGACGTTCTCTTTGGCTACCTCAACGGCCTGTTTTACTCGGCTTACTGTCCGCCTCAAATATGAAGTCATCGCACCTCAACGCGACAGCAGATCACGTGCACCGCTGGCCCAATATAATGTTGGGCCATCTTTCGCATCATATCAAAACCCCTACTATGTAAGCATAAGGTCAAACTGTAGTAACTCTGGTTTCAGGATGTGATGAATCACGCGAGAAAATCTGGTTATCACCTCCGACCACTTTGTGAATAAGATATTGGCTTTGTCTGGCTTCACCATGCGGTGATGGCGAACTAGCGCATCAGGGATGAAGTTAAATATAATCGGCTTATGAAGGTTTTGATTAAAAAACAGCACTCGATGTGAAATCACTTTAAACTGACATGATGGCCAATTTGGTAAACAGTCAACTACTTCAATCGTCAAATGGCTTAGTTATGCTGCCTAGCCATTCAATATAACTAACAAGATGACTCGACTCGAACTCGGCAGTTATGCTCTAAGAACAGCTTCTCTTTGTCTCAGAAAGATTGTGAGGTCTTTGCCGGTCACCAGGAGAAAAACCAAAACTGACTCAACGCGCGAATTCGGCGGACGAAGGCCCAGCGTGCATTGCTCCTTTGGTCTTATTTCTCATAGCTGTGGGCAGGCGTTGATGGAAGTGAGCTCTACACATCTCAGCTCACCGAAGAATCTACGAGGAACGGCACGCAGTAGACGCGCTTCAGAAGAGTCTGGACCAATATGAACTCTGCATTCATAGACCGGACATTAGGGTGAAGGAGAATGCAACAGACAGCTGCGTGATATGACTTTAATATAAACAGAGGTGAGCTCTAGCGGGAATGTCATCTCTTTAAAAGGTCTTTCCACGGGCGTAATCTCTATCCAGCCCTTCAGGCACCTTCGCGAAGCCAAGCGCGCGCCAACTGGGTGCGACCAGGCACCATCCCAGCAGAAGCCAACAGCTGACCGCGCCGTGCCTCAGCAAAGGCACTCTCGCCACTCGCGCGTGCCGGAAGACGAGCCGACTTCTTCCGCGTCCCGTCGGGCGGTGGCCGTGCGGGTCGCGCTACCGGCGGCCGCCGCACCCGACCTCCGCGCCGTCACGCAAAGCCGGCGGTGGTGCACACCGCACGGGCGCCGCCGCGTGCCGCCCGACGGCCCGTCGGTCCCGACGCGATAATGTCGCGTCGGGACCGACGGGCCGATCGACCGGGCGGGCCCCGCGCGGCCGCAATTAAAACGGTATCGTGGTATTATCGGTCGACCGTTGGCACGAGAACGTCGTATTAGCGGGCCAGTGGGTGGCGGCGGCGGAAGGAGGCGCGACCGCCGCGCACCGGCCGGAGGAGAGGAGCGGCGAGACGCGCGGGAGAGCGGGGGAGGGCGGAGAGATGGTGAGAGGGCGGGGAGAGGATGAGAACGGAGGGAGGAGAGAGCGGGAGAGAGCTGGGAGTCAGCGGAAAGAGAAAGACAGAGAACAAGGACTTGGACAGGGGGTGGGGGGGGGGGGGGGGGAGAGATGGAGTGTAACATGCATTCCAAAAACAAAAGCTGGAAAACGTTTGGTGAAACATGCCTGGCCGGGGTCTTCCACAAATATTCAGAAGCTCGGTACTCTCTAAGAAGTACGTAAAGAGCAACATATAACGACAAACGCACCTGTTAGTTGCGTTGCGGCTTGTGTTAAATTCTGCAGCGGAGTTTTATCTGAAAAAGGAAAGATGTGATGACACGTAATGCAACTAAGCGATCTGCCTCTGTGTGTACTTGATATTTTGAAGTTCTTACGGTTTTACAAAGCAAATCGTAAGCAGAGAATGTGAGATGCCATCGGAGTAATATTTTCAAACTTATTTTGGCACTAGTCTTTCAAAAAAGCAATTCGGTAAGCATGCCCACTATCCCCTGCGTTTCCGCGTTTACGGTGCACGCCTCCAGCTGCATGCATTCAATTATATTTAACATATTTGGAATAATTGCACAGTCAGCGCTCAAAGACACAGGACTGATCAAGTCTCATTTACATAGCCACATTGCAACTGGCACGATCAACACGCCGCATTATCATCCCCTAGTAGTATAGCTCCCTCATAATTGCCCCCAAACCCCCGCCTCTCCCCCCCCCCAAACCCCCGCCTCTCCCCCCCAAACCCCCGCCTCTCCCCCAAACTCCCGCCTTCCCCCCCCCCCCACCCAACGTAGTCCTCTCCGTCAGGACCGGCCCCCCCCAGCACCTCATCAGTTCACCCTCTGCCACACACACACACACCCAGCGCAGCCCTCCCCGTCAGGACCGGTCCTCCCAGCACCTCATCAGTCCACCCTCCGCCACACACCCGCCCAGCGCAGCCCTCTCCATCAGGACCGGTCCCCCCAGCACCTCATCAGTCCACCCTCTGCCACACACACACACACACACACACACAGCGCAGCCCTCCCCGTCAGGACCGGTCCTCCCAGCACCCCATCAGTCCACCCTCTGCCACACACACACACACCCAGCGCAGCCCTCTCCGTCAGGACCGGTCCTCCCAGCACCTCATCAGTCCACACTCTGCCACACTGCATTCCGCGCGCCCCAGCATCCCGCCCTGTTGCTGCATCGCCATGATAAACGCGCCGCGACTCCCACCGTATCACATCACACAAAAAATTGAATTCGCCTCGGACAATGCGCGGCCGGCGCATAAATCAGCGCCGGGCGGCTCCCCCGACAGCGGCTGGACACCCCGCCGGCAGGCATTGTCGGCGCCCGCGGCCGAAAAAGGCCGCCATTGTGACGCCGGCGGCGGCGGCGTGCGGCGCGGCGCGGCGCGGCCAAGACGGAGCGGTCGGAGCGGCGGCTGGCTAGCCTGCGCTCGCCTGGCGGGACCAGACTGCCAGTGGTGGGGAGGGGCAGGCTGCTCGTGTCACCATGTCCTCTGTGCTCAGGAAAACTGACATGGCCCAGTATGGGTGGGATGAGGTGGTACAGATAACAGGCCGGATCTGCCATCTCTTGACAGGGAACACTTGGAGTCATCAGGGTTCAGTGGGTAAGCAGACAAGCTCACTGAGCTCACTTAAGCTTGCTATCAGCTGGCCATTAGCTCATCGGGCTCACCAGGAACTAACCAAATGCTTACTTGGTCCCCAAAACGATCAACAGGAAAGACGGTCCTTACCAGAATGTAATTAAGTGAGGGGAAAGCTCTGTAGATGGCTGAGCGACGCTACATACAGAGCCTCGGGGTTGGAAGTACAGAGGACTCCCTGACGGTCAACACATGACTCAGAAAAACTCATTGGTACGCCGACGAAGGTGGATTTAATAACCGCTGCAGAACATATATGATCAAAATAGACCCCAAGCATGGACTCCAGTTCTTAGCACGCTAGTTTGAATGGGGAAATGAAAGGGGAGTGGGGGTGGGGGGGGGCAAAGCAAGACATTGTTAAAAGTTATTCGGAATGACACACGCCGCCGCTTTGATCCAGGAGTGCATCCTTGTTTAGTGCAACCATCACCCTGGGATCTTGCACCTCACATAACAGCCCAAGCAGAGGAGCAGGAATTTACCCAAAGTGGGCTGTGAGGGAAGAGCGCATTTTCTGCCATTTTAAGTCTTTTCTTGACATATAGTATCACAGGGCTACGACTGCATGTGTCTTAAGCTGGGACAAACTTGCACCCCTGATGCCCAGGTGCCTGTGTCCAGAGTACCGAAATTCCAGTTCAAAGAGCAATCTTAGCTGGATTTTGTAGCATCCGCCGGGACTGTCGGCTGTTCCGCCATTATCCGTGACGGGCGGCACAGCATAGCAATGCAGGATAATCGCTTATTTTGTTGCCGATTTTGGAGCACGGCTGGTGTTGCCTTCTGAGACGCGACACAGATGGGCCTAATTGAAGCCGTGTCTTTTTAACGGTCTGCAAACAAAAAAGGAGTAAAAAAATGGTTTCATCACCATCGTGATTGCATCACTTTTGTCCGACTTGTCTTCTTTAAATGACAGAACAAACCGTCACTGATCGGTAATGTCGATGGCGGCAAATTTACATGATGAGAGGTCATCGGATGTTTCCTTTTTCTCCTCGCTGCCAAGAGAGGATTTTCCCATAGAGAGCAGCTGTGTCTACAATTAATAACATTATCAGACTTGATGACGGGCGCAGCCGGAATTCCCTTGGTGTTGCACTACACATGTGCGGTTCAGCAGTGTTGTTATTAATATTACCAGCAGGAAGCCATCACCATTCATGGAAGAGGCAAATCCCGTGTTTTACAACAAAAAACATAGCTTTACTTGTAATCGTAGTTTAGCAAGTTTATGTCATTTTGGTCAGACATTGGAGTGGGCTGAGAAAAGCAGTGGGAGTTGGGCAAGACCCTTCAAAGAGACACGCCAGTAAGGTAACAAAACCCATCTGGACCCAATCACAGCAAACTCATTTCGACGGTAAGATAAAAACTACGCCAAAATTATACAATGCAAAGGGTACCATCTCCGGCGCTAACGATAGTAATGATTTTGTTTGCACTTTCCAGGGATGCACCAATACACGACACGATAGCAAGATGAAAGCATTCTTTTGGCCTTATTTGCATTGTTTGGAGATAGCTAGATTATGACCACAGGTAACACCCACCTTTGGGATCTGCCTTGACAGCATACCGTTCCGAACCGATAAACGAAAAAAAAACACATTTCAGCACCTAAAGGACAGCTAATCTGCTGTACTGTGTGACTGGAGATATAGCGGAATAGCCCACATTTAGTGTTTTACACCAGCGTTTGGTCCGACACACGAATGCAATTTCAGTCAAATGCATGTTCCCCTTGCATGCTCCGAATTTTAAACCCTCTAAATGTTGTGTATCCAGCTTTACCTTAGGAGACACATTCTGTTTGTTCGAACAGAAAATCTGCTGGCACTAATTTAGGAGTTACTTGAGTTGCGCATGGTTTGGTCCGGACAAAAAATGCCCTACAGCTGACACCTGACCGGAACAGTTTAGCCTGGATGAGGCGATGCGTCCAGCGCACAGAAAGAAGCATTCTCACAAGTCCTATCTGGTTGAAAAGCGCAGGGGAAACACTCATTAAGCTAAGCCGTATGTGCTCAGGCTGCCAGTTGAGGGTGGTGTTGCACGTAAAAATAACGCTATCTGTTGAACAAGTTACTGCATGTGTAGTCACTTCGTTTTCTCTTCTTTCTAGATTTTTTTTTATGGAGTACACAGGGTAAGATGAATACAATGCAAACAACAGGCAGTTTTAAGATTAGCTTCTCACTAACCACGCTTCTCCTTCTCACACGCGATCATCCAAAGCACCTTTATGCATACCCTCGCCTGACAACAGCTGGGCATCACCAAGCGTTTGGAACAACATGCCACTGGGATCCGAGGTGTTGCTTAAGTCCTTATCGAGAAAAGCAGTAAGAACCATACTTTTCTATAGCGTTGGTTTCCACGCAGTTGCAACCAGCTCCAATGCTCTGGGTGCGACATTTGACATTTGACCCCAATATGCGGTGTTGGATTCCCCACGGCAAAAAGTCTTTCAAGTGTTGCCACATTTTATGCAAAGTGAGTAATGTACAGTTGTTGATGTTGCTTGTTTCAATCGATCATTTAGGTATCTAGCAGTATCTAGCATCCTCGTGTCGTGCCTTTCACCACCGCTCACCCCAGAAAGTTCGCTTCTAGTATCGGCTCGCTCGGCAATGACGGAGACAAACGTACCAATTTCCTGCAGAGCGGCACCCCTAAAACAATTTCAGTATTTCACCCCATTGTACCTGCCAGCGAATACGATCGCATTTCGCAACGCGCCCTCGTGGGTTGAAGAGCGCCCGGACCCTTGCAAGCGATTGAGCCGTTTCCGACACGAAGGTGAGCGCCGTTCGGATGTCAGACCATTGTTCTGCGTCCCACCGGCGGTGCTGCACGTGGCAGGGCGGCACTGCCGGGCCGGAGCGGTCCCACGCCACACGGACAGCCGAGGCCGACTGGGAGCGAGCGGGCGGGCAGTGGATGCGAGCCGCCCCACGCCGCGCGCTCCCCCAGCGGCTGTTTTGTTTTATCCGCGATTCGGCCCGGACGGTGACGGCTCTTGATCGGCGCCGCCCTAATGACTGCGCGCGTCACGTGACCGCTGAGTTCATCATGAACGTCACACACGGTGATACGATCGGTCACGCACGGCAGCGTGTGACGGATGTGACGTGAGGGCACTCGAACGGCCGGCGCGGCGCGAGCGACCGGCGCGCGCGCCGTGTGGGGTGTGGTCCCCCGTCTGTCACTGGGGTGTCTGCACGTGTGGCGGGACGAACAGGGCGGATGAGGATGATTTTCCTAGGGCATGAAGTGGCCGGCCCCGAGCTGGTGGAGGGACTGAGGCTGCTAGTCGAGAGGCTGGATCTGGCAGAACGGGCCCGCAACCCAAACAGGAACTTCCCGCAATGAAACTGGAAGCAGGTTTGGTTGGATTCCCCACGGTTTGGCAGGCACACTGCAATAGTATGGGGATCGCACGTGGGGCTCCCAGTCGCCTCAATAAGTCGTCAGCTGCATAACCTCCTGGCCTCGTCATCAGTTCGGACATGGCTTTGGCACGTGGCAGGCCTCAGCGGACGTGCAGCACCCGGCCCCACCCTCCCGTTTACTCCCCAGCCACGTGCCCTCCCCCCCTCCCGTCGCTCTCCGCCCCCCGCGGCGCGGCCTGGCGGAGGCACGCGACCACACTCGCGCGCCCCACCTGCGAGCGAGCATCGCCGGCGGCGATAAAGGCGGTCCATCGTGCTCCGGGGACGGGCCGGAGGGGTGCCGCCAGGCACGTGCCACTGCTATTAGTCCCGGCCGCCGCTGAAATCGGTCGGCATTAACGCCGGGACGAGCGCTCCGTCGTAAACTGTCGCCGTTCGTGGCGCGGGCCGGCGCCCCACTGCGCCGCACGTTCGCCGCCCACGACAGTGCGGTATCGATCGAAAATGGAGATTCGTGCTTTGGGCATCGATCGAAAAGGGGGTAAACTGCGGGGTGGGATGTTCTTGTTTTCAAAGCGAGAGGGATATGATTCTTTAAAATGTCTCGGCTCGCAGGCTTCGGAAGGGGTCAAACTGGATCTGCGAGCTCTTTCCTGAGGTCTCAAATGCTGTTCAAAATACACGTTGGCTCAACCCCCCCCCCCCCCTCAAGTGGCGATGGAGACAGGTGACATGACTGAAGGGTTCGGGATCTACTACACAAGCTTACTTCTCGTTATGACTTGCGCAACCTGAAATCAACAACGCAAGCGATAGCAACGAAATGGCATTCCCCATTTTGAAATAGAAACCGTATTTTGATCACCGTAATTAGCATGCATAGTAAATTATGTCACAATCTTAGTGGTCCCTATCTGACTCG
>NW_023596818.1:17838378-17955858 GCF_011947565.3 Pollicipes pollicipes
GCAAGAGAGTAAATTTGGCAAAGGAAATCTTGTTTTGCATGGTTAGAGCCGTGCGCTGAATTGCACATAGATGAGCGAAAGGGTACCTAAATATGCTTGCTTTGTGAAGTGTTAAGCTTGAAACGAAAGCAAGACAGGGCACATTTTCGGAAACGAATGGTTGTAGGGCGATGCCAAAGGAACATGCTGTGTGTTACGTCTCCACGAGATGAGGCTTTTTGGAAATGTATTACGACGCTGTTCTTTAAAACTAAAGAGCATAACCATGATCATCTTCATCACCCTCATTATCATAATCATCATGTTTATTAACAAACCCTGTGATTAAATGTGAACGTAAGTCAGAAAGGCACAAACGCTTAAATCGAACCACGTTGCCTGAAATAGACAGAGATGAAGGCTGGATTGCGACCGCCGCTACGGTACAGCTCGCCCAACTATTTACATGGAGTGTTCCACATTTGTATGCGGGTTTAAATTGAAACAGTCATCTTAAAGATCATTCTGTGCAGTTCACAGCCCTGTCCTTCATAATACCTGAAACAATCTACTTTCTGAGCGACACGTCCATGAAGGTGTGCGGACTATTTCGGGGCGACTATTTGGCCTTCATGACGTTATCATGACGTCATTGAAATCCTGTCATTCCATTGGCCGTGCGGCGATCAAGGCGAATAAAAGTAATTGTCGAGTCGCTGATATGTGGCGTTCAAATGCACGATTTCCAGAGATAGCAGTTGTCAGTTGGTTCCCAATCAATGTTGTGTAAGGTACGATGACGCAATCAAATAATCATGTAATGTGGAGCATACTTACTGATCAGCGAAATTTCGCTATTTATGAAAGTTTTCCAGCCTTAGCAACACACCATTAGCTACAAGTGAGCTTTTTCATCATATCCACCCATTTCCTCAACATCTTCAAATGTGGAACATTCCTTTTGCACGGCTCACCGGGGATGTCATGTCTATATTATTTGGTGAGGGATCGCTGATCTGACCTTACACTTTGCCCACGATTGTGTTATTTTAGTCGTGTCATTGATGCGTTATTAAAGTTTGTTCTGCGGTTCACAAAAAAATGCACAGCTACCACAGTTTCGTAGGCCCGAGTATAATTCCGTTATTTTCTCAGTTCTTTCACAGATTGTTTCGCTTACGATGTAAATTTCGAAAGGCTTTGATAGGTAGATAGGTAGATGCAAGAGCATCTATTTCACATTCATTTGTACTACAGATATTTGAATACTTGGATATTTTTGTTTTATAGTAAGTGCTCACCTGCCTGGCAAAACATTTCCGCTGAAGGACCCCTGAACACAAACGCACTTTTCCAACTTCCAGAAAGAATGGCATATGCTAGTGTCTCCTAAATGGCGTGCTCAGTCGCTTAATGCAGAGACGGGGTCTGCGTATCTAGCCCCAGACCACAACATGCGTGAAAGGACACCAACCTAAATTTCTGGCTGATGCCGTATGCCTGAGCTATTTTTGGTATCCCAACTTGCGCTTTTAAAAGTTACGTTTCAAATGAAACAGATATATACTTTTACCCCGTAGATATATACTTTTTATTGAGGGAATGTAATGTTACTACCTGCTTAGTGTGTGTTCTGAGCAGCCATGTGTAGGGATTTTGGAGCTTGGCTTCTATGAGCATCTCTTTTTATAAATATTTTGCATCCACGAGCATCCGAGAAGAAACACCGTGCCAGATACGCTTCAGCAAGGAACGGAGAGTAGAAGTGGCAAAGGTTTCATTTTAATGAAATGGAACACTTAGTTACAATCACCAGGATGGTAAAACATGTCAGATTGGGTCGTGAATTAAAGTCAGGTCGATGCATAAATGTTTTTCCATCCGAGTATTTGTGTTTTTAGAACGATGCTACCACCCCCTCTTCCATTCATTATACGCTCGAAGTCACCAAAAACTTAATACGTCGTTATATTCTAACTGCGCAACCTAAAACTGCAAGTGCCAAATGCAAAACCACCTGTAAAAATGTATGGGGCATCGAAGAGTTGAAGAGAAGCCTTTGATCCAGGCGAGTACCAGCGACGCCGCCAGACGAGCGAGTGTTACATGATGTGTGATAAGATTTGTTCAGCTCGAGCGGCTCGGTCCGGCCCGGACCGCCCGTCACGCTTTCTAGGATATCATATCCCTGCAACCGGTGTCCGCAGGCCCATGCCGTTTTCGGTCGCGCGAAGATCACTTCCTTAAAACTAGTTAAAGCAAGTTAGGTAAGTTAAAAAATTCCTTTTTGTAATGCAAATTGTTATAGCCTTGCTTGCAAGCTACTTTATCAGGGGGTTCTTCCCGGAACAATACAAATCGCCATAAATCCCGTTTCTTGAAAAAACAACGTTGAAAGTGAGAAGAGAAGAGAAGAAGAAACAAAGAGGAAAGAAAAGGTTAGCCAAATGGCAATTTAGCATAGAAAACATTTTCACACTGCGTGCATATTGAAGACGGGCCGAAGTCAGCGCCAGATATCGACCACTTGGTGTCGCAACGACATGATACATACTCTGACAGAGCAGAACACAGACTATAGAATAGACAAAAGGATTAGCCAACGCGTCCAGAAAACCACGTACTCTCCAACAGAAGCCGTGTTAGGCAACCGGAGCAAATGAAGACGCGAACTCCCTGCATGATGCAACCACAGCACAAACTTGTTCTGATCAATGATAACACCCTTTCCTTTGCAGAGGCGCCTGGTGGAGAAGATAACGTCTTTCTCGAAACCCGTGCATGACGGCGTTTGCGTATCCCACTCAGCGTATGTGGTGGACTTCTCGCAGCATGGGTCAGCCGCTCCTCTGCAATTCAGCCTGATCCGTGACCCAATTGACAGGGTCATGTCAAGGTCAGTGGGGGCGAATACGTGGATTGCCAAAGAAGTGCGAGGAATTAAGACAGAAACGTCACAGATCGGAGGAGTCTGTTTTACTTTCAGCGCACAGTCCCGTGGAAGCAACGGACTTCTCCACCTACCTTCCTGCTTTCAATGCTTCTGGAGAAGAATTTCACGCGCTAGCTCCCCAGCCACGGTTCCGCGGCTGTACATACACTCCAGTCCGCAGCGTGTCTCCTTCCCCGTAAACGTGGCTTCAAAAACGGGAAAAGTTAGGAGCCACTTGAAGCCAAGTCCGGGCTAAAGGTCAGGCCATGCAGATCTCCAAAGCCGCAGCTGTCAATGGCTGCCCGCACAACTCGGACCTTGTGAAGAGACACGTTGCCACGAGTGGTCGAGAAACGTGCAGTCAACATAACAGAGTTGACCAAGTGCCAAAATCTTTTTGCAAGACATCTCATCAGCAAACCTCCAGGGATCAAAATAAGTCATAAAGAGAAACCATGCCTGAGCGATAAAGGTGTTGTAAAAAGAAGATGGAGCAACAATTTTGACGGTAAAATTTCAGCGTGGGGGCACGAAGATGCACATTCCTATACATAACAACAGTATGTATCAAGACCCTCGCGGCCGCGTCGGCTCAAACTTGCAGTTCGCCAAGGCTCTTTATACCAGGTGCGGTCATCCGGCAATTTGACAGACAGGTGGTCACGTGACGTCATATTTTGCCTCTGATGTTGGCTTGGGAGTGGGTGCTATGTTGGTTGGCATGTCTGCCCCTCCCCCCGTAGGTCCTGATTAGAGGGTGTGAAGGACCTGAAAAGCTGACCGCAGGGCCGGAGCCTCAAATATCAGCAAGAGGGCCTCTTGCACCGACCGGGGGCCCTGTGGCAATATGGGGCCCTGCGATCCCCAGCGCCGAACAGTCGGCTTCGTTTCTGTCTGGACGCTGGAGCCCAGTTCCAAAGCAGGAGGAAGCACCTATTTCCAAAGCAACAAGGGAAGGACCTTCCCGGTTATCTCGGTTGGTAGAATACTAGCCCGCCACCTGGAGACCCTGGTTCGAATCCAAGCAATTTCAAGGAGAGGATTCGGGACGTGATGCGTACATGGCCGAAAGCCAAACGCCATGCAGTCCTTCCCAGGACTCCAGAACACCTGACGACGGCCGGAGAGTTAACTGACCGAAACAAACAGCGGACAAGAACGGTAGTCTGAACAATTCATTTATTCGTGTTACTAATCTTTTTGCCACGCATTCTGCGCGGTAAAAGGTTTGTGACGAACCGCGAGGGCTGGTTGCAAATAACATCGTAATATTTCTTGGAAATTTGCTCTTGGAACAGAGACGAACTTTTGTGGAATATCTCCAAGATTGTCAGATGTGTTTTGTAAAAACACCAATTTTCGGGCTGTTGCCTTCTTTGTTGGTAAGCAGCCCTTTTCATCCATATAAGCCTCTCTTTAACATGAAATAGCGCACCAGCCTCTTAAGCCTTTTGTGTTGCTACCTGTTTTTCTATTAGTTCTTGAGTGATATTTATTTTCCGGCACCTAAACCTTCTCTTTTCATTGCTTTATCAGATCAGTCTGAGAAAATCAAAAATTTTTGGCCACTCATGGTGTGGGGGTACTAGCTTTCTTCTTTTTGCCTGGATGGGGTCTTTGCGTAAATGAGGACGGGTCTTTACGTATTCTCCTCATATTCTTCACTTTTCTGCCCGAGTCACACTATCATTGGCTTTCCATCAAGCTGTCAGGCTGCCAACCCGTACCCATCAATAAGCTCTTTAGAATGTCCCAGCCGTTCCCATGATGCCCATTCTTGGCGATGGAATATCTCACAGCGTAGGCACTGCCGACGTCAGAGCTATTTTCAAACTTTGGATTTGCTCTCGGAAAACATTTTTCTCCTTGACAGCCATGCTTGAGATCGCAAAGGTGAAATGAACAGTCAGATGCCTGCCACGAAATAAAATTTACTAACCGTTATGTGATCACAGTGATTCGCATTCGCGTTTATTGTCTGTGAAGCTATACCTGCCCGACCTGCTAAGTCGGGCATACGATCAGTGCTCTGGCCGATGTGAAGCTGTGGCCCGCAACATCTCCAAACGACAACCCGCTGCTGTGGGATGAGACAACTTCACCTGGAAGGGTGCTGAGTGAAGTCACGAAGTTCGCCGCGAGATCTGCCAGGGCGAGAGAGCTCCTGACGCCTGACTAGGCGCCGACCACCCCACTCTGCCTCGCTGATCTATGTTCAGCTCCGGCCACCTGACCAGGTGCCGGCCACCCCCACTCTGCCGCACTGACCGGTGCTCAGCTCCGGCCACCTGACCAGGTGCCGGCCACCCCCACTTTGCCGCGCTGACCGGTGCTCAGCTCCGGCCACCTGACCAGGTGCCGGCCACCCCCACTCTGCCTCACTGATCGATGCTCAGCTCCGGCTACCTGACCAGGTGCTCGGTGTTCAGCTCCTGTTACCTGACCAGGTGCCGGCCACCCCCACTCTGCCTCGCTGATCTATGCTCAGCTCCGGCCACCTGACCAGGTGTCGGCCACCCCCACCCTGTCTCGCTGACCGGTGCCCAGCCCCGGCCACCTGACCAGGTGCCGGCCACCCCCACTCTGCCTCGCTGACCGGTGCTCAGCTCCGGCCACCTGACCAGGTGCCGGCCACCCCCACTCTGCCTCGCTGACCGGTGCTCAGCTCCGGCCACCCGACCAGGTGCCTGCCACCCGCACTCTGCCTCACTGATCGATGCTCAGCTCCGGCTACCTGACCAGGTGCTCGGTGTTCAGTTCCTGTCACCTGACCAAGTGCCGGCCACCCCACTCTGCCTCACTGACCGGTGTTCAGCTCCTGTCACCTGACCAGATGCCGGCCACCCCCACCCTGTCTCGCTGACCGGTGCTCAGCTCGTCACCTGACCAGGTGCCGGCCACGCTGACCTGTGCTCAGCTCCAGCCACCTGACCAGGTGCCGGCCACCCCCACTCTGCCTCGCTGATCGGTGCTCAGCTCCGACCGATGCCCACCTGAGCGACGAACGGGCCATCATTTCCCAGCCGGTCACGTTCATGTTTCACAACGCGCTGTCCACTGAATGAAAGAGAAACAATGAACAAGGACTGAAGTGACAGCGAGCGTGAGTGCCACCGGCGACGGGGGAACTGATCCGCGGACGAGGTCAGAGCTTGATCGCCATCAGACACCGCACTCCCGGCAAGGTCGGCTCGCCCCTCCGACCCTGGAGACACACCAGAGCGGCTCGTTTTCTCATGATTACGTGAGAAGGTTGCTGACAACAATGCTCCCGCAAAACAAAGAGCTGATTTCTGACAGCGCAGTCGAAAGCCATCGAGGTAAACGCTGAGCAATGGCTGTGGTGAAACACAGGATCAGTGCTTCTGTAGACAGAGCGCAGGGTGCCGCGGTTATGTCATGCCATCGTCTGCGTCTGCTGTTAATGCGCGTGAGCGCAGAAAATTTACAAGCAAAACAATCAGATGTCATTCGTAAGTAAACAAAATAAAGGCGATAGAAAACCTTGTACATTTTGAAAATGAGATGAGACTAAGTCGTCTTGCTAGCACCAAGACATTCACACGCAGTGTGATTGTTTGAATAACGAGTGAGCGCTAGAGTTTGACATAAATCTGAAAACATTATAGCTTCACAACTTACGCGAATGCGAATCACTGTAATCACATAACGGTTAGTAAACTTTATTTCGTGGCAGGCATCTGACTGTTCATTTCACCTTTGCGATCTTAAACATGGCTGCCAAGGAGAAAAATGTTTTCCGGGAGCAAATCCAACGTTTGAAAATAGCTCTGACGTCGGCAGTGCGTATGCTGCGAGACCTTTCATCGCCAAGAATGGGCATCATGGGAACGGCTGGGACATTCTAAAGAGCTTATTGATGGGTGTGGGTTGGCAGCCTGACAGCTTGATGGGAAGCCAATGATAGTGTGACTCGGGCAGAAAAGTGAAGAATATGAGGAGAATACGTAAAGACCCGTCCTCATTTACGCAAAGACCCCATCCAGGCAAAAAGAAGAAAGCTAGTACCCCCACACCATGAGTGGCCAAAAATTTTGGATTTTCTCAGACTGATCTGACAAAGCAATGAAAAGAGAAGGTTTAGGTGCCGGAAAAGAAATATCACTCAAGAACTAATAGAAAAACAGGTAGCAATACAAAAGGCTTAAGAGGCTGGTGCGCCATTTCATGTTAAAGAGAGGCTAATATGGATGAAAAGTGCTACTTACCAACAAAGAGGGCAACGGCTCGAAAATTGGTATTTTTACAAAACACATCTGACAATCTTGGAGATGTCACACAAACGTTCGTCTCTGCTCTAGGAGCAAATTTCCAAGAAATACTACGATGTTATTTGGCACCCCAACCAACATGGCAACCACTCCCAAGCCAACATCAGGGGCAAAATATAACGGTACGTGACCACCTGCCTGTCAAATTGCCGGATGACCGCACCTGGTATAAAGCGCCTTGGCGAACTGCAAGTTTCAGCCGACGCGGCCGCGAGGGTCTTAAATATACTGTTGTTATGTATAGTTGTGACTACATAGCAAAAGCAAATTGGTGGGACGGAAAAATGTCAGTAAGTTTGACCCTGTAGTTATATTCACTGAATTTTAGCATTTTTGTACGACATGGAACTCGAGAAGTGTCATTGTTTGGATGAACTCCACAGTACTCAGAAATTGTCTGTTATACCATTCGGTATGACAATTAGAATAGTTCTGAAATGCGGCGGGAGAACTTAGGCACCAGCGGAGTACACGACGTTACCAGAAGGTATTTTTGTGCCTGCAAGCAGCAGCACACTTGCATATCGGGCGCCCTGCGGTTGCAAAAGTGGTCACCAGCTGGTGGAGGCTGAGAGGTGAAGGAGTGTATCGCGCGGCCCGTTTTGCCATGCAAACACCGTGTTAAGGTCATTACATATCTATCATGGTGTGTCCCAGCTACACGTGAGGCCGGCTAGTACCGCCCCCAGTCGCGGGCTGGCAGATCAGAGCGTCTCAAGAATCGCGTTACGTCCACGTTGTGAGAAGAATTTTTGTGCCCACAAGCAGCAGCACGTTTGTACGAAAAGATTAAGGATTTAAGATTTCGGAGGAAATGTTTATTATGTGATCAATGTGCCAACAATACATAGTTGGCTGGTGGTAGGGTGCGCACTTGGATTGATCAAGGTTCGTTAACGGGACTTCCTACGGTATCGTTGCGGACCGTGCTTGTCGTCAAGTGCCTGCGGCGACGAGCGTTATACATGTAACACTGACCATACGCACACATTAGGATGACACGAGCCGTAACCCAGCCCGTGCCATCCGAACTCTGGTCACGGCGGCAGAATAATCCGAATCAAGGATGCGCAAACGATCCTCTAGCAATGCTACGGCGCTGCTAGACATGCCGTGCTGTGACAAAGGCGCAGTCCATCACTTGCGTTCGATTGTTCGCGCGGCGGCGAACATAAGGCGCCATGGTCGGCTATGAGTGCCGCGGGCGCCATGGTCGGCTAAGAGTGCCGCGGGCGCCATGGTCGGCTGTGAGTGCCGCGGGGACCATGGTTCGGCTAAGAGTGCCACGGGCACCATGGTCGGCTATGAGTGCCGCGGGCGCCATGGTCGGCTATGAGTGCCGCGGGCGCCATGGTCGGCTATGAGTGCCGCGGGCGCCATGGTCGGCTGTAAGTGCCGCTCTGCCCGCGCTGTTCGGAGCTTGACATCGCGCTGACCTGTGCGTGTCTGTTGTTGTGTGGTGATAGATGACCTCTGCCCGGGCAGATTCACCCACAGTCGGCTGGTGGAGGGCTTCAGGCCGCCTCCGGGCGCCGAGCCGGCCGGCCAGACGCCAACTCTGGAGCAGTGCCTGCGGGACGGCCGGCCCGAGTGCACCTTCCTGAACGGCCACCAGTACCCGGAGCTGGCCGTGCCCTTCTTCTGCGGACACGACAGCGAGTGCACGTGAGTCCAGCCGAATCATTGGCAATCCAACTGTTCATGTGGGCATTAGGTGCGTCCATGCATGTCCAAACGTATCCACCCATCAGCGCGCACGCCTAGAGACGCGCACACAAGCGGACATTGAACTTGCCCACGGACATGCACATCACCTTCTAGCAGGCTGAACGCCTGCAAGTGTACATGGAATGAACGGCTATGCATGCCCGCACGCCCGCGCGCACCATCAACCTACTGACACACAACTACTGACACACACCTACCAGCACGCCAGACGAGGACGGTAGTGCGAACAATTATACCATCCGTGATGTTAATATATCGTCTAGATTCTTCCGTAAAGCTACAGCAATAAGAAGTTATAAAAAACAAAACCTATTGAGTTACTCAGTATGAAGTGCCGCAAATGGACTTCGCTACGTGCATTGGATACGACCGATCTTACACACATCTATTTGATCACTTTTTCAAAAACGCAACAATGGGGGTACCCCAAGGATCCATTCGCGGCCCAATCCTTTTTTTAATGTACATAAATGACCTACCTAAATTAAACAGTAACATGACTTGTCTGTCTTATGCTGATGATACTGCGATTGTTTTCAAAAATAAAAGTATTGTCGAACTTTAAAACAATGTCAGTACGCTTTTGCTTCTAATGACTTCTTGGTTTGCTGCTAATTTTCTCTCCCTGAACGTATCAAAAACATTCACACAGCATTACACAACCCTTTCTTCGCATTTCCGACTAAATGTGCAAATTAATAATTCACCTATTGAAGAGAAAAAAGAAATTAAATACCTTGGTGTAATCATTGACAAATCTCTTAAGTTTACAAGCCACACTAATTTTGTTGCAAGCATAGTAAGTAGAAATATTGGAATAATAAGTAGGGTTAGGTACTTTATTGATAAAACAACGTCACATCTACTCTATAACACTTTGATTCTTCCTTACCTAAATTACTGCTGCTTGGTTTGGGGCATAAATTATGCTTCTCAACTAGATCGATTGGTAATTTTGCAAAAAAGGGCTGTGCGTCTTATAGAAAATGTGTATCCTCCGCAAAGCTCAGAGCCAATCTTTAAACGATACAAAATTTTGAAACTATCGGATATTGCTAAATCTCAAATGTTAATTGTGATGCACAAATTTTTAGCTTCACAGCTCCCTGCATCATTCGATTTAATTTACAATCCCTACGAATCCAATGACATGGATATGAGGCGAGCAAAACATTTAGAACAACCTTTCTCTTATCGTAATTATAGACTATTTACAGCATCCTGCCTTGGCCCTAAGCTGTGGAACGACGTAATGGTTCCGTATTTTCCAAGAATAGCTGATATCCCTGTATTGAAAACCATCGTTAAGAACATCATTCGCAAGGATTTCGTGAACACATATTAACGTAACAAACATATTTGAAGACATTGCCATCCTTGTGCCGTACATATCCAACGCGCTTCATATTTGACCTCCTTCATGTTTCATAATCAATTTCCGATATAAAGTCATGCACATATACCCAAATTAATGGCGCTGGCTCCGGGAGTTCTCACAGCAACAAGCTCTGCTTAGCTGGGTGGACTCCCTGAAATTCCAGCCCAAAACCCAGCACAAAAATGACCAGGTAATTGCCCCCTCCGACTTGTGACTGTATAACCCTTACTAACACCGGGAATTGAGTGGTTGTAGATTATTGGGCGGTTGTAGCGGGCTGTCGTTAGCTGATTTTGGCTAATGACTACTTTAAGCCTTTTCATCTATGATTTTTTCCCTCCCTCCTCACATAACACAATTCCCTCGGGTCTGCTCCACCTCCTCGCCTGTTTTTTTTTTAAGTTTGTTTCATCTTCCTAGCTGGGAGTGCCGCGACTTGATTTTATGTTTTCTGGTGTTAACGTACGGTTTACTGCGTCGCTGGGATTGAGGGAGGGGCACTCCTGGTTACCTGTTCTTGGGTAACGGCGTAGTAGAAAAAAAACTTACGTGGTCGACTTCCTTCAGCTGTCCAAAAATACGGTATGGTGCTCTGGACGCCTCGCAAGACGCCTCAGAAAGCTCTGAGAGATGCTGCACCAACCCACTGCTCTGACGAGAGGAACGGTTTGAGGCATGGCACACGATCCAAATGCCTGGTGCAATGATTCAGTGACATACCATTGCAACGGTAACCCCGAACCACACGCAATAATGCAAGCCTTCTTTAATTAGGGTCTTCAATGTGAGGGTATATGCCTATAGTCAGCATTGGTGCGAAACCGAGGTCACAAACGGCTTAACTGTGGTGTGGTGCGGCGCCATGTATGATTGCGGGACATTTAATGCTATCGCTGTCTGCTGACCTGACGGTCGACACCGCTGTCCGTTGACCAGACAGTCAACACCGCTGTCTGCTGACAAGACAGTCGACACCGCTGTCCGTTGACCAGACAGTCGACACCGATGTCTGCTGACCTGACAGTCGACGACGCTGTCTACTGACCTGACAGTTGGGGCCGCTGGCAGTGACTGATCACCACTGACCACTTTCTCTCCCGGTAGGCGGCACAACTCGCGCTGGGCGCTGGAGCGAGCCAAGCGCACAGTGGAGCGCCGCTTCGTTACAGTGGGGGTGCTGGAAGACATGAACACCACGCTGGCCGTGGCCGAAACGCTGCTGCCCAGGTTCTTCTCCGGCGCCTGGGACCGCTTCTTCATCGACCTCGTCGGCCAGATCGGTGCGTTTGTCGTCTGCTATTGAACTTAACCCGTGGGGCCGCTAGTCCAACATGAACTGCTCTCTGTACAGCGTGACAGTCGAATCTTGTGGGACGGACGAACAATATGGGACGGACAAACAATATGCGCTATCCGTTTTCATGATGGAAATATTTTTCATGACAAAGTGTTCACAAACTGTTAGGATATGCTAAACAATACGAAGAGAAAATAATTGTTTTCATGCAATTTTATGGACATTCAATAGCCAAACCACATTCATCAAATTCAAGATCAGTTTATACACGAAACGGGACTCCGTATATACACATCTCTTTCAATCCATGCCTTGAATCAACCCAAATGCTATGATAATGCCAGGCCTGACAACGGTATGCAGTTGTATCCGATGAGGGCGCTGAGTGCTGACTGCTCTACTATTATTCACATCAGTATCATGTGGAGCAAGGCATGCTCGAGGACCCTTAATAGCCATTGTCATTGGTCATTCATGATTGATCAATGATCAATTTGATCCCCTGAGATCTCAGACTAAGAGAGCTAAAGACACCAAATTTACAGGGTGTGTTGGCCTGGACTTGAACTCACTTAGGTCAAATTTTGAAGCTCCTAGTTCATGACCTCTGGGTCAAATAAGGTCAAACAAAGTCAGTTTCCGGATTAGTCTCCAAAGTGCCCCCAGAACTTCGATACCTGTCCTAAGCAAAAGATAACATGCTCATTTGAGGTCAGTGGCTTTGTTTGACCTGTCGAAGTCATGGTGACCTTCGACAATCATACAGGACTGCTTTAAGTTTTGCACTCGAATCAGCGACACAGATTGCGCTAGGTAGTATGTTCCTGAAAACACAATTTTGAACTGGGTCATTTTCGGTCAGTGACCTACTCTGACCATTGAGAAGTCTATGGAAGATGTATAATGTGGTTGCTATTATCACTAAATTTGAAATAAGCACCAGAAACTATCCCGTACAGTAAGCCTTTGAGCAAAAAACAAATGGGGTTTGACCTAGGTCTGACCTTTACAACTGACCATAGGTCAATGGAATTTGTTCATTCAATTGCTGTATTACCTGAGAAAGTATCTCAGAAAGGTGGGACTTCATCTAACAGTCCGTTATAGCATCAGATTGAGCAATCCCCTAGAAATTGCCTTCGCAGAATCCATGACCTGACTTTGACCTGCCGTAGGTCAGCGACCTTACAAGGTACATCCAAATTTATAATACCAAACGATCTGCTATTCAATTGTCTACAGCGATGTAGAATTTGGCGCGGCTACGCCGCGCCGTTCGGAAAACATTCCGGAAAAAATATTTGAGGGGTCAATTTGACCTCCACCCGACAGCGCGTTAAAAAATGTCGGCGGTAAGTGAGCTGGCATCATAGCTGCCCGTGCAAGCATGCTCTTATGATGACCAACAAATCGCAATTTCATTGACACATTTGCCTTATATATATATTCTTACATACGTCATCTCAATGCATGCGTGTTTAATGGTTTTAAATATATGCAATGCATTTCAAGACAAAAATCGCATAAAAGTTGCGTCGTTCGGAAATGAACGCAGAACTTAGGGACGAAAAAAGCTCCGCGCCGTAACCCTTCGTAAAATTGGATGTGCGTTGTGTGATGGTCATGCATACACCCACGGAATCACAAACCCTCTTTCACTTAGCAGCAAGCAGCAGCCCATGGTCACCGAGACCGGAGATCGTACCCATCCAGAGAATCTAAATGGGCCCACCGGATGCCTTCCCGTGTCGTGCGCATTCCAGCAGAGTCAATGCCTGTCGTGGGCCAGCAGGACACCTGTACGTTGTTAGAGCGATGCAGAGTAATTTTCCGTGTGTATTAACGTGATGTAATCTACCCAGAATATCTTACTGTTCCGCCGCGTCGTTACATCAAATGTCGTGCCTGTTATTTGCGTGAGGGTACGCTTGATCAGATTTCAGATATACTAGCGCCGCCGGTGTCAGCTGATACTTGTTGCGTCGCCAGGGGATTCCATGCTGATACGGCCGCGTGGCGAGCTCTCCAGCAAGGCGCGGAGCCAGCTGAGGGCTAACCTGACCACCGAGTACGAGTTCTACGAGTTCGTGCTGCGCCGAGTCGAGCAGCAGTACAACGCATTCGTGCTGGGGTCCTAGCGCTGCGGCACGTCTGCCTCCTGAGCGCACCAGGTGCCCCCACCGGAGCCGCGGCGGTGCACTGCCGGGCGCCCGGCTGCTGATCACGTCCGCGGGCGGGCTGGCTGGAGACGGCCGCTCCGCCACCGTCACCGGGCGACGAACGGACGCAGATCCAGCCGAGAGGCTTCAGATCCGGCCCAGCAGATCCGAGCGGCTGCTGGTCCGGGGCGTGTGGGTGTGTGCGTGAGAACGCCCGGTGTCAGCCTGGAGCACGGATCGACACCGGCGCCGGTCAGTGCCGAGCTACGCCGCCGGCCCCGGTGAGCACGGCCGGTCTGACGGCCGGTCTGAGCGTGCGGCTGCCGCCGTCTGCCAGCTGCGGGGCAGCTGTCTGGGCTCACACGGCGTCGGCCGGCGACCACGGCGGTCTGGGGGGACCTGCCACGGGGCAGAGCTACCGACCACGGCGGTCTGGAGGATCCTGCCACGGGGCAGAACCATTGTCGGGAGCGTCGGACGGTCCAGCAGCGCGACATGTGCGTCGCGGCTCACAGCGGCAGTCTAGTCTTTCATGTCAATATGGACGTGCTGGTTTTGGTTGGCTATGACGGACGACGCCCTCTATTGTTTATCATGTTAGAGCTGACTGCGATTTGCGTGTGCGTGTGGGTGTGTGAGGACAGTCGGTGTGATTCATATGCCAAACGTTTCGTTACTGTGATCCTACAACGACATTTGTGGCATGACTTTTGCCGTTTGTTGGCTGATGTGTATGGATAACATTTCGAGGTCTACCTGCGAGCGCCAGTGATCAGGCCCTTGATGCAACTGAAGTCTGGTGGTCAAGATGTACTTCGCCATTAATGGGTGCGAATGATGTCAGAAGGAATCAACGTTTCTGATTGGCAGAACAGATGGTGTTTGGCATCCAGCGATAAGTGCATTGTTGGTGGAAGTTTGAATATGTGCGTCAATTCACCAAGTGATGTGGCGCTGGTAGACACCTGCTTTGTCAACACAGCATGTTTGCCAGTCAAAATTTCATTCAAAAAGAGTCACTATGCTAAACGCCATATGGAGTAAATCAGAACAGCAGCATAAACATTCATTGCATTCGCGTGGATATTGCATCATATTTGTACACCGTCCTCCACAATAAATAATTTCAAGGTCTTATGACACTTATCGCACAAGCGACTCAACTGATTAGTGCATTGCAATCATGACAAACAAGGCATGATTGTAAAAGCAAAGGGAATGAAGGTCGTTACATTCAGGGTGGTATGCAAACAGTCCAATGACATTTTCCCCGCAAGAGCGGCTACTTCAAATCAAATTTCTGAGCTTTTCAGAAGGGTTTTCAGAAAACTGGTAATACCAACCAAATCAGACGCGGCTGATGCAACTATGAATGAAAGGCACAAACAAGATGACATGTTCCCTTTAACCGCATTATTTCTGGCGCTTTCTACCGGACGGGAGGAGGGGAGAGGGGGAGGGAAGCCAAGTACGCGTTGAGCCGTTTTAAAACAACATCACGAAAGAAAGGACAATGAAGTCTTTAACACATAGACAAATCCAGTGAAGACCGACATGCTATGTGTGGTGCATGATCTCCATTGGTATTCATGGAGACCTACCTTCCAGGCCACATCAGAAAACGTCTAAAGGTGGTTCATTCAGTACTGCACGGGATTTCTCTAGCCGTTGCGCCCAAACCACCCAATACAGCGCTATACAAAAACACCATGAACTTTCTCCTTACTTTACACATGACATGGTACAATCGACGGACGGCGTCAGGTCAGCCTGCGACTTCTTAGAGTGGTTCAAAAAGGATAATATTTGAAGGCGAGGGTCAATCAGCTACTTAATGAATTGTTCGGTCGAAAGTGATGCATTTCGATTGAAATTAAGCAAAAACAGTCCTTTGGATCCCATTCAACGCAATGCTGACCGTCCTGCACCTTTCGGTCAAAAGAGTGATACGAGAGACCGAGGTCACCGACCTTACTTGATCCCGGGCCTCGACCGTCAGTCACTTGATTCACAGAGACTCAGGGACCTCACTTGACTCTAGCTACTCACCGGTAGTAATGTTCCGTGTACTTGCCGTCATGTCTCCGACCTCAGCCCTGCCGTTCGCTACAGCCATATGAGCCGACATGACCTGAGACCACCTTGGCGTGTCAAAGTCAGTTTTGTACAGTTCGTGGTTTTGACACACCAGCAGAGCTACATGAAAGCTGTACTTGAATTTCTTCATATGAGGTCACACGAGGTCACTGACCTAGCTTGACCTCTGTGTGGTCAGACGCCAACAGACCATCTAATAAACCTGTCACAGCCTCTCCATTGAAGCCTTTTACAAATCGATGATGACTTACCAATTTCGTTCAGTACGTACTCGGAACAGCGAAATAAACAGCTAATACCTCGTGCAAACGTTCGAGAGGAACATCACATCTCCATTACCTGACCCGACACAAGGTCACATCTCCATTACCTGACCCGACACAAAGTCGCAATCGGTCTCAAGCAGTGAGACATGTTTGCCCGCATGTGTAGGGAAGCACTGCGGTGTCGAGCGCAGTCACTGGCTTCATCGGAGAAACTTGAGAGGTCGATTTGGACCGCTCCGATAGCGCGGCGGCTCATAAATCATGATTGGCTGCTCCGTTTGACGCAAGTGCTCCGTGCAAATGTAAGCATAGCAGTTTTTAGTTTAATGAACACCGTGCAGGCGTAGCATATTATCCACCGGATTGCGAGAACCATTGCACCCCAAATGCCTATTATTGTAAGGTGGGCAGCTAAATACTGCCCACCGTCTATCTGGATAAGTGCAAGAGCAACAAAAACGAAATAGGGTTTGATACCTGGGTACCTGAGGAGCATAAAGCATCCATCCGATGTCTACTCAACTGTTCGCGCGATTCCACGCGCCGCTTGTGGGCGGGAATTGTCTCAGAGCCCTCTGCCTCTATCAGCTCCTTCCCTGGCGGGAGCCGTCTCGTAATCCTCTGTCTCCATCAGCACCTTCCCTGGGGGGGGGGGGGGGGGGGGGGAGGGGCCGTCTCCTAGTCCTCTGTTAACATCAGCACCTTCCCTGGCACTTGCAATGGTTTGCTACCCAAGCTAACAGAAGTGCACTGACCGCAAACCACATGCACGATATTATGGCAGATTGCAGCAGCCATGATATTCGACCGCAGCGCCACCTAGGACGGCACGTCGATACCCTGCCTGCACCGGCGCGTGGTCACGGAATCTGCGGCGGCGCTGCAAGTTACATTGGTTCCTGATGATCTACACATCATGGGAATTATCAGCTCTGAATCCACCCAGGGCGACGCTTCGGCAAAATAATTCAACCGGCAAAGTATATGTCCGGCTGGTTCTGATAAGCCAATGCTACTGAGAGCGTGGGACAACGCTGCACGAAGTATGAGAGATTCATGAGTGTTAAACGGCTTACCAATCTTAACTCCGAGATCCACTTCATTTCGCTGAGACACGCTTTAATGTAACGTCGTTAGTGCCAACGCATCCGGCGACAAATGCGTCGCCACTTTGCGCAGCGAAGTAAAAGAGAAGCGCTTGTCCAACAGCGTCTGTCCGTCTGTTCCCATGTCTTTGGTCAGCCGCACAACACAAACAACTGCACGGATTCCCGCGGCATTTGCGCTTACAACTGGTTTAGCATTCATGACGATCCGTAACATATATTCACGGCCTTCTGATGTCGGTGTCGGTCACATCCCGTGCAAATGGAGAATGTTTCCGCACTTAACAGAGAGATACTTTCTTTATAGTAGGCGGAAACCAGATTCACAACCACCAAACCATCAAAAGCATTTGTTTTGTTGGGAGAATTTGGCAGCTAAATGGAAGAAAGCTTAGAAGAAAATCACATCAGCTTCAAGAAATTCTTCGACGCTGCAAGACCAATAGACACAAAGTGGAGAATCGACCGTTGGGTGAGTAGTCTCCGTGACGACAGCTCATGGCCAAGCAAAAGAACGCATTTGACATGAGCTAACAACAGCCCGGTGATTTGTTTTGCTCTTTGTTTGGAGGCTAGCATGACGTCATCTTACATCTTTTCGCATGAACAAAGACCACGCGCATCTTAAAAGGAATGTTTCACGTTTAAATATATTGAAACAAGCATCAACAGGCCCACTTATGACTTTCGGTATGTTTTTTCAGCAGAAAAGACTGCTCTACACAGCACAATTCTCTGTTTAGTAAATATGCTCCTCAATGCGTCATGATTGATTAAATGATCGTACCTTGTACAACATTGAATGAGATCCAATTGACGGTCATGGTATCTTGAAGTCGCTTCCGCGAGCGCCAGCTAACAGCGTCTCGTCAATCATATTTTTATTGGCCTTGACCTCCACATGGCTTACGGAAAGACAAGATTCGAATGGCGTTATTATGACGTCCTGAATGCCATGGTGTCTTTGAAAACTCTCCCCGATATTCTTTTCCCAATTTTCGCGGGCGCGTAGCTCAGAAATTAGAGTAGCGTAGTTCTTAAGAAGGGCATAGTTGTGAACAGCAGCAAAAGGTCTTCAAGATGGCTATTTAGTTAAAACCCCCATGTAAATGTGGAACATTACCTTCAAAACAATTTTTAGACGTTGGTTCCTGGCTTTAGTTGCTTAAGTCTTTCCCTTTAAGCCTTGAATATGACGGTCTTGAATATGAATATGACGCCTAAAACGTTATCACTGCCGTGCAGCTGATCATCTTCGTTCTTGTTGCATGGAAAACATGTTGCAATTCCAAGCAACGATAAATATAGCAACTTCATAAGGAGAAACAAGAATTAACCGGACGCAGGCACTGAAAGCCAATAGATCTAAATTTAGGTTAGCTTATCTCAGTCGTTCTTAGGCTACCTTAAGTCTAGATCTCTTTTACTGGCAATGATTGACCTTCAAGATGCCATGATATACTGCATAACAAACTTATCGAGCAAACGTTGGCTATGTTGCTAAAAATGTACTTTTTGTGCATGATGAAAACAATCAGAACCTGCTTGATAACATTATTCAATTAGTACATCCTAGTTCTGGCATCTTGAAATTCGACCATTCACGACTTTGAGAGTAAGAACCCCATTAGAGGCAATGATCTCGCCGCTGCCGCTATACTGAACGCTGCTGTTCTAGATGACGCTGCCATGCAGTTATAGGTGACGCTTCCGTCGCAGAACATGTCTAATGCTGGCGCTAGTGATGCACATCGCCGCGCCAGAATGGAGAGGAGTCAGAGAGAAATCCCTAGAAGCGGGTGGAGGTCAGAACTGATCAGAAAACGCATTGGTGTTGGTGTATCGTGCATGTAGAAGGATTTGATTCCGCTTTACATGTGTTTTGAAGCATACAGAAGCGACGCGGGTGTGCATTCAAAGATCTCGAAATGATCAGGGGCACAAAATCAATCACACGGAATTGTCTGCCTCTTATAGTTATAGTTATGCCTCTTATAGTTATAGTTGCTTATAGTTATAAACGTACGTGGCACATGACACCCATGCCACAATCGAGTCAGAGTTGTGCGCCTCGTTCAGTTGGTCGGAGTGTGACGTTCCTTTATGTAATGAGCGACTTCAAACCCATTATGACTTAACTGCGTCCGGTATTACCGCTATTCATGAGAAACAATAGTGGAAGATGGCAGATACTTCCATAGTCCCCAAAACGTTTGTGAGCCGCTGTATACAAACCAAGGTGGGATATTTATTTTACCCACACTGCCTGAGGGCGGCGCATGCTTCCCCTTGATCCTCCCTGTTTTTCCTAACGCCAAGCTGACAAACGCAAAGCAGATATATGGATGGAAGCGTTCGGGACGTTGCGGGGCTCACGATCCCCGTCACACCAACGCAGGCGCTTAGTCAGAGCCTGAACAAGAAGGGGGGGGGGGCAGGATTGACAAAGAGCCCGGTGATAGAAAAAGATTCCTGGTAAAAAAATCGTTGGATTTTAATTACTTGCCAGTAAGGCCATCTTTTTTATATTTTTGATTTCTACCTTCTTTAACTGGAAAGGAAGCCAAAGGCTACAATGAGATCAATACTGCCTATGTTGAGTCAATGAACTGGAAAAATCATGGGCAAAACGACTGCATGGAGCAAATCGCCGACGCTCTTTATTTTACAATGGACCAGTGGACTCTTTAAACCAATAGGCCTCAAAAGCTTTTGCCGAATTTCATCTGAGTCGTACAGAGATATCAAGGACCTCGGGAATTTAGATTGAAGATCAGAATGAGTCAACAGTTGGTGTTAACCTGGCCAGACCATGTTCGGCTGAGAATGCTGAACATTTAGTCAGTATCGATCAGTAATTCAACTTATTCAACGTAGTTTTGAGCATGCGCGCTCGCACACCTCAGGAACAAAACGCAAGGCGTTGCGGTCTTTATAGACTGCACAGATACTTTTTCAACACTAATTAAACCACTTATTTCTTTCTGAGAAAGGGCCTCTTGAAAAGAACACTACGGGACACATTATTGTTTCCGGTCAAGGGCTGAAGGGCCATTCTGTTCCACCGTGGTGTGTCTTCCGGCTGTCATTCTGGCGGCGCGGGGCGGGATCCCATGGCATATCCGGAGGTCGTTAGGAGGACACATCATACCACATTTGTCTGCTCCCTGAATGGGAAGACCTTCTAACCCCGGATCGACGCAGGAACTACCATTGACGCGCTAGCATCGCTGACCGTCGTAGGTAGTTCAATAATTGGCAAATAGACCCAATTCGGATTAATGGGCCCATGCTGAAATTGGGTCGGAGGGCCCACCGTTCGGTACTGAGTGCCCTGACTGGCATCGTGCTCTTTCATTGCCTCAATGTGAGCACTCATCGTAAGTTCTCATATTTCCGTTTATTTTCAGAGGGCCCCGACCATGGCAGAAGGCCCTCTGTCCTTTGGGATTCCTTCCCCGTCCCCGGTCAGGAAGTCTTCCCCTGGCCGACTCGAGGCCCCTTGGTGACACAGAATACCGTGCTAGACACTGTGCGTCACTGAACGATACAAGAGCCCTGAACAAAGTAAATCGCGGGCCCGGTCTTGTCTCTGCTTGGGAAATGAACCTCCAGAGCTCAGACCAACACGGAACCGGCTGTCCTTTGGACGTGATCTCTGACCGAAACAGAGCAACGCTCTGTTTCAGGATGTCCCAGTCGGTACAAGAGGTTATCTCACTGATATTCGAGATCACGGCGCTATAGACGCGTGTGCTTAATATAACCTATAGCCAGCCCTTCGGATCCTGTAGCCTTCCAATATGACCCTTGATCTTTGGTTTCGAGAGACCCTTCGGCCCTTACCTTAAAGAAGAGACCTTAAACTCCGACTCCGACTCGGGGCCACTTGCCGCCACAGCACCCCTGTTGCGCACTGTGGTCACTGACCTACACGGAAGCCCCCCATCGTGACAGAGGCCTCGGACATTGCAAATCGTGGGCCCGGGCCCCGCTCCTGCTTGGGAAATGGTCTTAAGGGCTCGGGCGGACGTGGAGCCGGCAATTCGGCGTTGGTGGTATCTGGCCGACTTAGACATCCGCATTGTCTCAGGGACTCCTCAAACGGTACAAGAGGACCTCTGACTGATATTTTAGGTGATGACCCTACGGGCCGTGATTTTTTTATGTGGCCTACAACCAGTCCTTTCAGCCCCTATGCCCTTTAACAGGGTCTTTTCTCGTCGGTTTCGGTGGGCCGCCCGGGCCCCTCTTTGGGTCTCATCGAGTGCTTCCTTTGGTCGGCTCGCCGCTCCTTGCAATCACAGGACCACCTGCTAGGCGCTATGGCTCCTGACAGATACAGTGTACTGGCTCCTGACAGATACATGGGTCCTGACCAGTGTACTGGCTCCTGACAGATACATGGGTCCTGACCAGTGTACTGGTTCCGGCTATGCAGCTGGTAAGCGGGCCCTCAGACCCATATCGACACAGAGCCGACTGTGCGGTACTGGTGGTACCTGGCCGAGATTTAGGCCCATGTCAACTCAGGGGTCCCGGACCGGCACAAAGGGCCCCTCCCTGCAGGCTGGAGCCCTTGAATAAGACTCCGACCAGCTCTCCGTGCCCTTAGAGCCTCCAATCGGGCCGTTGCTCGTCTGAATCGGTGGGCCCTCTTGGCTCTCTGGACCCCCTCGAACGCTGCCTCTGGTCGACTCGGGGCCCCTTGCCAAGACACGTTGTTAGACCGTTAGACGCTGTGGGGCGCTGACAGACGCTGCGGCCCTGACCAACGTAAATCGCTGACTCTGGCTTTGATCCCGCCTGGGAAATGGGCCCTCAGGCCCCTGCCGCCACGGAGACGACTGCGCGTTACTGGTAGTGTCTGACCAGCGTGAAGGCCCTTATCGACTCTGGGGGTCCTGATCAGCGCGCAGGGCCCTCTGGCTGGCATTGGAATGTCCGGCCCTGCCGGTCGCAGACCCTGAAGGCAGCCTCCGACCGGCCTTTTGGGTCCTTCGGGTCCTTGCTTGTTGACACGTTTGCAGGTCAAACAAAGGGCAGTAAAACCTGAAAATTTGCACGGCATGCAGGTGCGCGCGCGAATTGTGCATATGCGTGCTGACGACTCAGCGCGACGGTTGATGAGCATGTTACGCTGAGGGACAGGTCCATTTTTAAGCCCATTGTGCTACTATTGATAGTGTACGTGGATGAATCAAGTTGAGCGGTAATCAAGACGTCGGAAAGGTATTCACTTTGTTGAGCGGACAACGATGAATCTTGGAATTCTTATTTGGAGCATGACGCCGATTTTGGTGAACTGCCCCAGTGCACGAAGTGGGTGTATGATAGCAGATTGAGGACGATCATGAGTTATATGTGCATACACCTATTCAGAGATACTTGACGGTATTGGAGGTGTCGTAACAGTGAGCCCCCCCCCCCCCCCATTGTGAAATCCTGTGTGTTCCGCTGCACATAGAAATGTCTTCAAGAGCCAACGCAAGTAATTCAATGGTCAGAAAACTGTTGCCAACAAAGCCTTAAATAGAAGGATTTGTCAATATAGCTGTAACATGTGAAAATTTTGTCCCACAAGAAGGCGTACTGCTTGGGATGCTTGGAAGCAAACCGCACATTTGAAACCATCACAAAAAATCGCCATGGCCTGACTACGTTGCCTTATGACACCGATGTATAGGTGTGCTAAGGAAATTTAGTTGTATCTGTATGTTCAAAATTACCTAAACTGCAGCAAGCTGTACCTGTTTAATGACGAAAGGCAGGTCGTCATCGTCGTCATCGGGGCTGTACGATGCACTTAGCTGCTGAGGCTATGTGGCGTCGCCTTCCTCTCTTCCCGGCAGGAAGGGAAGACAACGCGGGGAACCGAATCCCATTCCTCTGGCTTCCCAGACGCGCAGTGGTTAACGCAGACGCGTTGTCTACCGCGCTATCGGCACCCAGAAAAGTCCAGCTGGCAAAGGCAAGTCATGACTGGCTTTTGTATGATGGTTTCAACAGACCGTGATGCGCTGCGCAAAAAAGGGATCGTTTGACAGTGCACCACGCGATAATGGAGGCGAGCGCGCACAGGCGTTGGAAGCAAAGGATGGGGACATATGGATATCTGCCCACTGTCTCCCCTGTTCCTGGAAAACTGAAAAAGTGCCGAGTGCGTGCCTTAAGAGTGGTCAGCGGCATCTCAGATCCACAGAATGTCAGTGAATTGCACTAAAATGACTTCCTTACAATGTGCATATGCGTGTTAGTCGTTTCGTAAAATGTATTTTGAATACATTCTCATTCCCATACCTTGCTCACAGACTCGAAAAGTACAAACATGAAACGGACACCAGATGCAAGTCAGTATTGACAACGTTTTCCTCGAAATGCATGTGCTGAAAGGGCATACATTACTCATACTTTGACCAATCAAAGTACAAAAATATCGTAGGTGACGAAATACACTAGCTTTGTACAGATGAAGACTACATAATTCTAAGGGCAAAATATTTGTGTTTAGCATGAGCTCCAGTTAACGTATGTGGATTGATTCACACATTTTGTGGTGGTGGAAGTCTTTGTTTGTTGTGTGTGCTAAACCTGAGTAACCAAGGGCTCTAACCACTCCCAACGTCACAACTTTAACGTGCAGAAATAAAAGTATCACCAATGGGAGTCCCAGGAGTTGTTTTGTGTCTAGAACGTACTCATTAAAGCATAGCCAAATGGAATGACACCTTAATCAAATATACCACTGGTGTTATGACGCTGCGTGGAGAGCTCCGAGGAACAAATCACGTTTACCTGCAGAACTGGTTAAAGCATTCGTCGTCACCGGAGACAATTTGACCCAGCTCCACCAGATTCCAGGGTAACAGGCAGATCACACTTGCGAACAGTCACTTGTCTTGTCACTTGTCACTGGCGTGACGTCACGATTGCCATCTGCGGTACTGTACAATTTGTGTTGACCAGCCAGTGGTATTCGGAGTCTTTATCCTTTCTTGCTTGCGGTTGTAGCTGTTCATAACATTGAGCCATCCAGGAAATAATTCAGCAGAACTGTTGCACGCCCGATGGTCCGCTGTTTCAAAAGCGTCTCAGCACTCCTTTCCCGTTTTCGTTTTTAGTTAAGAAAACCTCAGAACATTTAGGCACATGCACAGGCCCGGTCATGTGCGAATGTCAGTAAAACCAGGTTATCACTGGGGCGGCTTTAATGGTTTAGTGGGGTCGGGTGGGGGTGGATAAATTTGGCAGCTTTTAGTGGGGATTGCCCTCCCAGTTTGGTAGCCTCTGGTAAGCCGGTTATGTAGATAAAGCCGAAGCATAAGCGACTGAAGATCGCCATTGGAAGCGCATGCCAGTGAACATTGTCACCGTATTACAATATCTCTTTCTGCGACTTTGGCAGGTGAGGGTGCAGCGATGTTTAACGCTGGCAAAGTTTACAAATAACACTGACGTGGGCTTGGCAATGACTGGCAGTCCAAGTCACCGAAATGTGGGCCTGGCAATGACTGGCAGTCCGTGTCACCGAAATGAAAATATCCGGCTTCTGCTGATCGTGGACAAAACATTGCAGAAAACGTGGAAACTTAGGCGGAAATCACTCGCGATTAATTATGCGGTGGCGCTATGCAGTTATAATGACTCAATTTGTCTCAGTTCAGACCACAGGCTTTGCTAAGCCGGTTTTTAAAGAACAGACATTGAACGCTGCACGGGCGGTTACTTACGCAGCTGTGGGTGGACCAGTGGTGAAATCACGTGTGGTTCGTAGATGTTACGGCCGTCTTCAGCGTGCAGTTCAGCTGAGCATGAGCTGGTCCGCCGTCTTCACACGATGCTGCGTGGCTGGATGCAAGCCTTGACCCCCACTGGCCAATACGACTGTTGCTCCTTCTCCCCGTCTGGAGCAGTTGGTCTCGACTCGCTTCGACTCCGAGTCGCCGAGATCTGGGCATTTGCCCAATTAGGTGTATTGCTCACCGCTATATGTCTTGACTGGGATAGCCTGCAAATGGCGACAGCGTTCGCACTCAAGCTCGAATGACGTCGGAGGGCAGGGCGGGCCGTATGGAATATTACGTTATGTTGAGCTTTAGCTGCAAAGTTATGCCGTCGACCACGCATTTCTCGATCGTATGGTGGGGGTCATGGCTCAGGCAACAAGCGCTGCCTAGCGAAGCGCTGATCGCAGAAATCCATCAGATGAAAAGATTCGGAATCAATCTGCGTGGTTTGCGTGCTTTCGTTATTTTTCCTAGCGTTATTTCAGCCAGTTTGCTGAATACTTGTTTCCGTTATTTGAAAACTTTATGTCTTCCATGTGGATTGAATGCGAAAGGCTATATTTGCTCCAAAGGTAATCCCGCAGAAAATCCACACCGGGACAAATCGCTTGGCAGCAATTGCCTTCAGATTTAGACTACACAACTTTTCTAGAATTCGTTTTCATCGCTGCTTCGTGAATGTGTGGCCTGTAGCTGCAGTTACAAGCTCGTAGTAGACGAAACGACCGGGTAGGACCGCACCGGTCCGCTCAAGGTCATAACTTTGTCAAAGGTCAAGAAAGATCTGCTCGGTCTACGGCCTCGCCTGTAATAAAGCTGTCATCATTGCATGTAAGAAGCACACTAAATATTTCGGATTCAATGGAATTTTGAACTGGACTATTGACACTGAGCGGGGATGTCTTCCGACGAACAGAGTGCTTTTCAAGAGGTGGCATTTCAACTTCAGCCAAAAACAACAAACTTAAAGTGAGATACCACTGAAACACGGCTGAAGGGCTGGCACAGTCGGGTGTCTAGAACACGGTACAAGTGTTGGAGCGTGTTCCCGTCACCCCTGAGTAGCACTGATTCAGTTTACAAGAGCCGTGAGTTGGCGGAACGTGCAACGCGCCGCCACCACTGGAGCACACTGCCTCTGGCCGACGTGATGTCGAACTAGAGGGGCCGCAGGGAGAGTACAGGAAAAGCTTAATGGGAGTGTTAAGCATTTATGTGGGGCCTTGAACTGAAATAGCCATGTTGGAGATATTTCGGCACTGCTCACAACTCGTTTCTTAAGACCTAAGCAGCTCATAAGACCTAAGGCCTAAGAGAATTGTACTGTGTAGAGCAGCCCTGCCACTTAAAAAGTATATAAATAGTTATAAGTGAGCTTGTTTCGTCATGTCTGATGCCTGGTTCAATATCTTCCAAAGTGAAACATTCTCTTTAACGTGCAAACAGAGTCAATTATTATGTCCCAAAGATATGTATTATGTTGCGCATCTGACCCTGCGGCGGCCTGTAGATGCTGCCGTCTTATAGTGAAATAGCGTATATGTATGCGATGCGGTTTAATTTTGTTTTCCTGCTCGTTCTGGGGCCGGAACGCTATGCGCGCCTGTGTCGGGGGGGGGGGGGGGGGGGAGGCGGCTTGGCTGAGACGTGACCATGCGCGACTGCGTACCCGGCACGATGTTGGGTATGGTATAATGTAGCTGTCAACCATGGACCCAGCCAATACCTGAGTCGACCAGGTCTGAGTCTTCACGGCTATCTGCCGCCATAGAGAACATTGACGACATTTATGTCGTATATCGTCAGGGCAAGAGCACCATCAAGGAAGTAAACGGGAACAGATTGGATGACTGTGTGAGTGCGCGTGCACGCGTGCGTGCGTGTGTGTGTGTGTGTGTGTGTGTGTGTGGTGTGTGTGTGTGTGGTGTGTGTGTGTGTGTGTATGTGTGTGTGGTGTGTGTGTGTGTGTGTGTGTGTGTGTGTGTGTGTGTGTGTGTGTGTGTGTGTGTGTGTGTGTGTGTGTGTGTGTGTGTGTGTGTGTGTGTGTGTGTGTGTGTGTGTGTGTGTGTGTGTGTGTGTGTGTGTGTGTGTGTGTGTGTGTGTGTGTGTGTGTGTGTGTGTGTGTGGTGTGTGTGTGTGTGTGTGTGTGTGTGTGGTGTGTGTGTGGTGTGTGTGTGTGTGTGTGTGTGTGTGTGTGTGTGTGTGTGTGTGTGTGTGTGTGTGTTTGTATGCGTGGGCGTGGGCATGTGCATGCGTGCTCGGTGTGAAATTCTGCTGCTCTTTAGTTATTATTTCGTCCTCTAGCCCTCTTAGATATGACTCATTTCTAGCCTAATTCATTGATATTGAAAATCTTGACTCGTCAGTTGTTGATTTGGAGATTGTTGGTACCATACGACTTTGGAGCCAACCCGCGCCGCTGCAATTTGAACTTTCAAACCGTTGTGTCCTCTGATTTGTAAGTATTTGGTGCTTATGCATGCTCCACGAAGCAAATTTACATTTAAACACCTTGACACCTAACCGCATGTCTTTGGTGCTCTTCGCTAAACATCCACCACTGCCGGCTGTGTCCTGAATCCTCGCCGTCACTAGCTATTGCTCAACAGATGCACCCATTCTAACTCGTGTAATGAACCCGACCGTGGACCTTGTTCGCTAAAGCGGAAATGCGGCAGTGACAGGCATAATCGTCACGGACTGTTGAACGTGTTCGGAGCTGGCGGATGACGCTGCGAGTCGGCGGCTTCTAGTGCTCATCCCCGACAAGCCGTGACAGCTGAAAAACCGACCCAGCGCGCAGATGAGGGGGCCTGAAGGGTGCGCGCCCGGCTGGGCCCGCTGGGCTGCGCGTGGGCAAATGAGCATGGGGTTTGTAGCTGTGTGCAACGAATCAGCAGCCGTTTACGTAAGAGTTTAATGCTACCTTTTATGTATGACGGGCAACGACCGGCCACAATTTCACCACCGATGTATGCTGTCTTACCCGCGAAATCATACCAGTGCGACAATCGCTCCGCTCATCAAGGTACGCAACACACACGCGCATGCGCTTAGTCGCGTATGCCACTCAGCCGTAGCAGCGTTTTAGAGGAAGGATGGCGACGAATCGAATACTTTGCGTAAGGCTCTATGGGTTCATTTGAGGCATTACTTTAGACGTGACTGCTGATGTACTTGCATCTTCCAAAACACACCGTCCTCATCTTTGAAAATATGCCGGTTGAACGTTAAATATAACGCTTTAGTGTAAATCGCTACCTTAATATTTTATGTGTTGTTTGGAACCGGTTCATCTCTCCGACTTCTTGAGCTAGTGCATTGTAGAAGGCATCTGCCTAGTGCCGAGGCTGCTTTCTGCCAGATTCTAGATGTTCTGGGCTATCCTCAATTCTAATGCTGCTAAACACCATGTACGTGACCTCTTAATACCAAGCGCACGTTACGGGAACTATAGCATCCTACTGGTAGGGCTCGAGAAACATTAGCCAACGATTTTCCGTAATATTTTTACCTTCTGAACGTAATGAAGTGCGTTCTTTTCTAAAGGGAGCGTAGTATAGTCGATGGGACTGGCACAACCGCTCCCGTAACTGCTCAGCAAGCACCACCGAGGCCACTACTCGTGCAGAAGTACAGAAATAACTGTACCATTTGGCTCACCTCATATGCACTGCTTTCAAGCCACGTCTAATTGTTGCGCGCACGTAATCACTTCCTGTAAGCAATCGATCTGATGGTATCCTTCTCTACATAGTTACGCCATTTGCACCTGTATGTAGCGGCCTTGTTGGCACAGCGTTCCTTGTTGTTCTGCGGGGGAGGTAGGGTCTACAAAACCGGCATATGATGCAGACACGCAAGTTCTCCGAAACGGATTCCGTGCAGTAAGGCGAGTCATGAAGAGGCAACATCGAGACCTGACCTGAGGTCAAACACCTCGAAAGCGCGAAAGGAAAATTGGCACGCAAATGCAGACAACTCAGATCTCAGAGCCCACTGCACCGATCGCTGTGATATCTTCACCAATGGAGGCCCCACACCTGATTTCCTGCCGCAGTTCTAAATTTGGTGACCCTAGGTCAGCTCAAAAGCCGTCAAATTTCATCAAGTCTAGAACTCTTGCTGGCAGACATCTTATGGCTCAGATTCTACCACGCCGATAGCTGCCAAACCTTACCATCCAGTGCGCCATTTACCCTAACGCTCTGCTGAACCTGTAATATGGCGCAATTTACAATGATGTCTTTTGCTGCATGCTTGTTCCTAAAAAAACGTGCAGCTTGGTTGGGCCGGTCTTATGGGGTTGACTTTCTCCTTAGCAAAGGTGTTGTGCTAAAAATCACGCGCTAAATAGTGCATGATGTCGCCACAATCCGAATCAGTTCGGTCGCCACGATTCAGTTGAATTCGGCGGACTTCGCAAAGACTCGCAAAAAAAACTGTTGCGGGGGCATTTGCATAATCACGACAAAGCGGTTTTAGCACACCATGCACAACAATCAGTCACACACCATCACGTATTTACCGCCAAAGCTCTGTTGATCGTGGCGACACCACGCACAATTCCGCGCGTGATTTTCAGTACAACACCTCCGCTAGGGAAAAGGCACAATTGGAAACAGCACCTTACTTGCAGCTTCAACAGAGAATTAAAGGTAAATGACGGACTGGATGGTAAGGTTTGGCAGCTATCAGTGTTGTAGATTCTGAGTTGCAAGTTGTCTGCAAGCAATAATTTTAGACTTGGTGACATTTGGCAGCTTTTGACCTGACCTCAGGTCCCCAAATTTGGAACTGCAACAGGGAATCAGGTACGGGGTAGAAGGTTCCAGTGGTGAAGGTTCCACAGCGATCGGTGCAGGCTCTGATATCTGAGCTTTCTGCATGCGCGGGCAAAACCCTCCCTTCGCGTTTTCAATGTGTTAAACCTCAGGTCAGGTCTCGATATTGCCCCCCCCCCCATGACTCACCTCATTGCACGGAATTGATTGGTGAAAGTTTCAAGGCTATCAGACGAGAGGTTTCATAGACCTCGCGCGCCTGTGTCGTATGACGGTTTTTTAGACCGTACCTGCGGGGGATGGAGCCTCTCAGCAGGACTTGGGTCCGACCCGTGGCTCCTGACCCCTGGACCCCTAGACCCCTGGACCCCTGAGACCCTTGGGATCCAGGTCCCCTGGCTCCGTGCCTCTGCTGAGCGAGACGCGCTCTCTTTCATGTCAATATGCTGGACAACACTGACCTAGCAGCCCTGAGATGCTCAAAGCCATGCCATTTAACGTCATGTAGCTTTGCACCACTTTGTGAAGCGCTTCAGTCGACTTCGTGGGTCTCTGCCTTGGCGCCATTGCCTAAGAGGTGGTCCGTAAATTACAAGCTTATTTATTCTGCCTACATATACAGACGTTTCGTATGACAGATTTGTACACATGACTGTACAATGAAATCTATATTTACAAAATCGGGAATCCACAGTTGCAGACAACTTAACTTTCAACATGTCGTTCTTCCTGACAACATTGTTTGCACTTCTAGATAATAAATACTGGAAAAATCAAATGTCATCACAAAACCAATTGCACACAAGAAAGTTCGTCACTCCGCGCACCAAATGTGATGGCGACGAGAAACATTCTGCCAAGACAACATAAAACACGGAATAACTGTGCTTCATTAAGTCGCACCCACTCGCAGACGGGGGCGATTACCATAAACATTGCACCGAATATGGTGCGTAAAAGAAACCAAGACTAGAATTGACTCATTCCATATTGCACGTATATGACTAGTAATGAGATAGCGCGTACAATCATGAAATAAGCACATTCAAACTCTGCACGCTTTGGAAACCATACAAGATATAACAAAAGCCTTTGCAGCATATAAAACTAAGGATTATTGTGTTGTTGACTGCTAGCACGAAGGGGCACAACTTGTTTGTTATAAAACATTTCGCTGTCCATTTTCTACACACTGTTACTGTATCTGACGAACGGCCAAAATTGTTACCCCCTAGGAATAATACGAGCATTCAGATATATCACAGTACCATTTCTGACCATTTAAATATGTTGACTATACACTTGTACATTGTTTGTTCGAAATAACACATCGCAGCTGGACCACATGCAACATAAAACTTGCAACTTGTTGGTCGGTCTTGACGACGCTCCAGAGCAAAAACAAAGACGACAAAATCGTGGAAATCAAAAACAAAAGGGAGCAGTGATCCGTTCCCATACTGACAAATTTACAGAAATATATGCCAGTCAACACCGGTATAAGCCACGACGAAACCAGCGCACATCTTTAGGTAGTACAACTAAACCTTTTTCTCAGAAATTCTCTGTTGGCGTTGCTTCATCTGGATAGCACCACATCCACCACTTGGCGGGGGTCTGTCACGCATAGTGGGGGTATGACGCGATGTGTGACGTCATGTGACTGGGGTGGTGCGACGTCATGTGTCCCGAAGCGGCCGCTATGTTCGAGTAGAGGTTGGCACTAGGGTTCGGCCAGTAGGACGACGGCGACGGAAATATGCTCCCTGGAACAGCACGAAGCAAAACGATAGCATCTCGTGGCTACATCCAGCAAGAACTCGCATAGCCATAACTCGCCGAGTGTTGACACATCCATATCCCAGATCTGCGTCCTAGTCATCAAGGACAATGAGCAGCATCTCCGAGATACACAAAAAAATTATCAATGGAAACCAAAACACAGGACATTTCCGGAGGCCACGAGGGAACACCCTGAGGTCGATCAAACAGCCCGAAGTAAAAATTTGAGAAAAAAATGCTACGGATTAAATCCGCACCAGTTTGGTGGACGTCTGGCCAGGTGAATGATGGCTGCCGTTTCCAAACATTTTTGGGTAATCGCAAGGCTGATAAAATGACGGCCTCTCGATATCCTGCTGATTTGGCAAGTGCATTATATGGAAAAATGTCGCATGCTTTCACAGATAAAAGGCCTGTTCTGCGAATAGATGAATCGATCTCAAGTCTAAACCGCCACGTCTCATGATCCCAGAACATCCACAAATAAATATGTCAGGTTACAGTCTGTCGTCCCTGTCATCGCCGAATTAAGATCAAAGCCATTAGCGCTGTGCCCACACGCCTGCATGTGTGCACATTGCGCGGTGTTATCATCACCAATAGCAGGGGTCATGATGGTAGAGTGAGTTCCATTCTGTCACATGCAGAATCTTTAGGCGTAAAATTGCCCTTGGCACGATCGCATACAGTCATCGGAATCAGCATGGAATATCTGGGAGAGCAAGGTGTAAATGCTGAACCATTTACCCCGAACAGCAAGCCTGACAATGACAAGCTCTGCCGCTTTCGTCGCTTTGAGAAAACATGGCCCATTACATCTTCCCCTCCCCGCTACATCGGCGAATCTACGTCCACGCCATTTGTCTTCACACATCATCAGCCTCACAGCTATCCCATATGCCTCTCCCCAGAGCGGCGCCATAGCTTCAGCCTCACCCGTGCTGCTGGGCATAGGCGTGTGTGTGCCCATGAAGTTCAGCTTGGACGAGGTGTGATAGCCAGTCATGAAGAAGTCGCCCTGGTACTTGTACGCGGCGGGGTCAGTGGCGGGTTGCGTGGCGGCGGCCAGGCCGTGAAAGTCGAACTTGTAGGCGTACCGCTTCCCGTGCACCTTAGTCATGATGTTCTTGTCATAGTAGTACCTGGGAATGCGACGAAACGCTAGAGCGATGGCAAGTGTCAACTGCCGCCACCCAAGGTTTGTCGTGATCGCGTATGCATGACGCTTCGAACTTTACACTGCGCGGTTCAGGAGCCATGACTAAGCATGACACATGAGCCTTAGGCTTCGGGGGGTGACCAGTCGCCCATACCGCCACGGACTGGACCAGATTCGTCTCGAAATGTGCTGAGATCTGGGGTACTGTGACCCGCTCCGGGCTCTGTCGCGAGACCTGACCTGAGCGCGCGACTGCGTTCTGAAGTGTACTGAGAGCCGGGGTACCGTGACCCGCTCCGGGCTCCGTCGCGAGACCTGACCTGAGCGCGCGACTGGGTTCTGAAGTGTACTGGGAGCCGGGTACCGTGACCCGCTCCGGGCTCCGTCGCGAGACCTGACCTGAGCGCGCGGCTGAGCTTGTCGTAATTCATGTTAGGCTTGCTCTTGCGCTCGCCCCACTTGCGTGCCACCTCGTCTGGGTCGGAGAGCTTGAACTCGCCGTTGGTGCCCTCCCAGGTGATGATGCTGGCGTTGGTGCTGTCCGACAACAGCTCCAGCAGGAACTGCCACAGCTGGATCTGGCCGGTGCCTGTTGGAGAGGTGGCCGTCGATGTGGTGACGGCTCTCACTTCCGTGGTTTCAACGACGGAGACGATCCCAACGGCGAAGTTCTCCATCCCGGACGGGAAAGTTCTCCCTCCTGAACGGGAAAGTTCTCCCTCTCGGGGGGGGGGGGGGGAGGAAGTTCTCCCTCTCGGGCGGGGAAGTTCTCCCTCCCGGACAGGGAAGTTCTCCCTCCCGGACATGGAAGTTCTCCCTCCGGACAGGGAAGTTCTCCCTCTCGGACATGGAAGTTCTCCCCCCGGACAGGGAAGTTCTCCCTCCGGACTGGGAAGTGCTCCCTCCCGGACGGGGAGTTTCTCCCTTCTGAACGGGGAAGTTCTCCCTCTCGGGCGGGGAAGTTCTCCCTTCCGAACGAGGAAGCTCTCTGTCCTGGACGGGAAAGTTCTCCCTCCCGGACTGGGAAGTTCTCCCTCCTGGACGGAGAAGTTCTACCGCCTAGACTAGAAAGCAAAGCCTCGTTGTCACTCCTCTTAACACCAAATCTAAAGATACATGAGCCTTTGAGTAGCACCGTTCTTCTTTTGTTTGGGTCGTGTCGTGGTATAAGCGTTCGTGTAAATACCGATGCATATTTACTATGAAAACGATGGTAGAGAAGGGAGTGACACTTATCATGATATATTTTATATTATCGTGTATTGTCGCTTATTACATGATGTTTGTGGTGGTCAGTGCCGTTTAAATAGATGATAGAGATAGACGATCCTCAACTTCTTGCGAGCTTGTGAAACATGAGGATCCTTATTTGTTTGCTAATGAAAATATGTATAGACCTGCGGTTACATGTGCGGGCTATGCTGGACCCATAGGGACCTAAACATGTCACGATTCTCCACATAATTAAGCCACGTCAAGGCCAAGGTTTACATGTACCTGAGCTGGCAAGTCGACTGCTTGTGGGGCCAAACATCTGGTACGGATCTGAAACAGACAAAACTGCAGTTACCATCAGAACCGGCTGAGCCTTCAGCCCAAAGTTAGGAAACTGAAGTTTACCGCAACAGTTGTAATCACACAAAAGTTTGTACCTGTTCATAGGTGCATTTCTGTGAGCACAAAGATGCATGCTTAAAACATCGTCTACTACACTGCGGTCCATGCTTAAACGTGTCCGGCACCAGTCTGTCGCCGGGCGCGAGGAGTGACCCCGACCGCACGCGTGAGGCGCGAGCCACGTGCGCCGGCGGCCGGTCGGTGGCAGCGCCGCCGCCGCCGGCCGGCGCCCGCGGCCCAACCTAATGGGGCTCCGCGGCGGCCGCTGACGTGTGGCTAATACGGGGTTCAACACTCGAGCCATGCTGAAAGGCCGGCCGCTTTATTTGGCTCCATTAGCTGTTGGTGGAGAGGCGAGGACGGGGTGCGCCACCGCCGCCACCGCCGACAATGGCCGGACTGACGGCGGCATCATCAGGCCACCGAAAGAGGGAGGGAGGGAGAGAGAGGGAGGGAGAGAGAGATGGAGAGAGAGAGAGAGGCAGAGAGAGAGAGAGAGAGAGAGAGGGAGGGGCAAGGGGTATAAGAATGCAGGAAAAGAGTGGGACATGGAGGGAAAGAGGGGGAGGAGGGAGAGGCATAGAAGAGACAGAGCAGAGAGTGAGAAAGAAAGAGGAATAGAGGGATAAAAAGAGGGCGGGTGATAGAGGAAGATGAAGAGGGAGAGGTAGAAGGAGGGAGACGGACAGAGAGGGGAGGGGAGAGAGGGAGGGAGAAACAGTGGGAAGAGGAGAAAGTGGCACATATGTGCGGTCTTGATATGATCTTGACTGATACCATATCTAGCACTGCAGGGATTCGGGGGAGGGGGGGGGGGGGGGCAGTGCAAGCACAAGAAGGAAGCGTTCCTGAATATGCTCTCAGTAACGCAAGCTTGGTAAAGTTTTTTACCTTCATTTCCGATTATGTTAATAAATCAAAGGAATATAGCCTTTTCTGTAAACAAATGAGTTAGTTCCAGAAACTGGCAGGCGGAGCTGGTAAAAGTCGAAAGTCATCAACATTTTTTTCTCCTGGAAATATATTCATACGCACAAGATTACGTTCCAAACTCTGCAGTGATGCCACCACGTACACCCTGAAGAAAAAACAGGTGACACTGACAACATACTGTCCATCTCTTTGATGCCAAATAATTTAGCCACTTTCTATGTCAGGAAGGCTAATTTACGTATCATATATAGCGTTCAAATAGTAAACAGTTCTTATCATTGTGTGACGTTCTTTAAGATTGGTGCCTTGGACACAAATAAAACTCAATTCGCTCTTAGCTTACTAAATAACTTGAGTGGTTTGCACTGTAGTAATGAGCAAAAGCCCTGGTTAGGTCCTCGTTTTTTCGACATTTGAAACTGACCATGTTCCGACGCGACTAACACTTACAAATGAAGCAAACTTCATAAGCAGCAGCTTAGCTTCAACAATTCCCTGCCTTATTTAAGGCTGATATGAATACCTACAACTGCATCTGATTTCCTGAAGCGAACCTGTGCTGCCCATTTAATTCGTTCAATGGAAATAGGGCCAAATTTCGAAGCTTATTAACACGTAACACCCACTTTAGAGCTATTTGTGCTGCTTCTAACAAGTCAAGTTCTTCCTCAGAAGCCAGTCGCCTTTCACAGATTCCCCGTTTCATATCAGTCAAGTGCCGGCTCAAGGATCGACACTGCGTGACAATATTCTGGCGAAGTTTTCAAGGAGCCGCGACGTATTCTCACGCTCGAATGGTTTCCTACTGACTTACACTTTCATCGAGAGGGTCTATGGCTAGGGTGTCTGGGGCATGAATAACTTCTGGATGTCATACATAAGTGCATAATTGCACAAAGTGCTGTCTTGGATCGCGCGTCGGTGCTAAAAGAAAACTATGCATTCGGAATTAAGTATAAGAATGAGAATGTGGTAAGCGGCGGCAAATGACTTCCTGACTGCAAGTACGCACATTTCAAAGGGGAACAAAATTACAGTGAGAGGGGACGGGCTAGAACGCGGTAGCATTATTGAGAGCAAGTATCATCATCAGGGTAATGTGGTATACATAAAGGAAGCATAAACAAGAAACATCCCTCAAGGAGCATCAAAAGGCTTGGCGAAAATCCTGAACACTCAAGCCGGCAGCCATAGCCGAAATCCTGTGGCCGCTTGCCCGCGCGGCCATGTGCCCAAAGCCGCAGACAGATAGCCGGAGGCAGACTAGCCAGTGGCCGGGCACTTTCTGCTGGTCTGGCCGCGCGGCGACCACAGAGCAGCCGGGCGGCGGCGGCGGCGTCCGCCTGGTCTATTATCGGCAGCTGATGGCAGCGGCAGTCGGCTGATTGCCGGGGCGGCCAGCCAATCAGCGCCGCCGCCGCCGGACGCTGATGAACGCCGAGACGGATCGCCTCCTTGCCAGGGCGGACGGCGGTGGGGAACGGCTGGAGGACCGCCGGCTCGGTCCAGACCGGCCCGCGTTGGGCAGCGGATAGTGGGCGGCCTCCCTGCCAGGGCGGACGGCGGTGGGGAACGGCTGAAGGACCGCCGGCTCGGTCCAGACCGGCCCGCGTTGGGCAGCGGATAGTGGGCGGCCTCCCTGCCAGGGCGGACGGCGGTGGGGAACGGCTGAAGGACCGCCGGCTCGGTCCAGACCGGCCCGCGTTGGGCAGCGGATAGTGGGCGGCCTCCCTGCCAGGGCGGACGGCGGTGGGGAACGGCTGAAGGACTGTCGTGGGCTCGGCGCAGACCGGCCACAGGATTTCGGATTTCGGCAGCGGATAGTAGGCGGGAAATAACACCTAACAAAGGCGTAGCAATGCTTCAGAAAAGCATACGGCGATAAGTCCTCTTCGATTCAATTCCTGCCTTGCGTCATGGTTTAAGGTCAATGTCGGACTTTTCAGATGTGGAAGGCAACAATGACCCCGGAACCGTCTTCTTGCACCCCCGGGGCGTGCTCATATACCACGATAAACTAGCATTCCAGCATGTCTTAAAGATACGGGATGGGTACAAGTAGGCATAGGTTGCAAAACCTTTGACGTTTTTGAACTATCCAAAGGCTTGTATACCTATTGTGACGAAACCCAGTTTCATGCATTTTATCTTGGTAAGCCTGCAGCGTTTGTAACGCAATTCTGTACAAAAGCTGGCAATCATGTACAACCATTGCGTTCTGTAAGTTGTGCCCCGAGACTGAGACGCGGACAGATCTGAGCCCTCGCCTGGCGTGAGAGACACGGGCAGATCTGAGCTCTTACCTGGCGTAGGGGGCACGGGAAGATCTGAGCTCTCACCTGGCTGTCTGAGGTGAGCATGGCTGGCCTCCAGAGATGACTTTGCCACGCTTGACAGACTGTTGTGCGAGTACGCTGAAACGGAGGTCAGCCAATTAGGAATTCATTGCGCTGTAAGTGCTATCATGTTCAATGACCTCATTTGTCTCTGAAAATTATGGATCGGTACCCGTGAAGCTCTAGAGCAACGCGTAGATTTTGTACGTTGATTCTATGATTTCATGATTTTATATTATATTCCACTGTTAGCGATCATGGCCAGGGGTGGCGCCACATATCATATGATGGAGGGAGCAGGATTTTCAAGGCGGACAAAGGAGGGTCTCCTCACTGGGGAGTATCCTCCTATCCTCCTTTGTCAAGCCGTTGCATTCATAATATCCAGAAAATACGAGTTGACAGCTAACAAAAAATAGAATGAGATCTTCTAATTATCCATCAAAATGTAGCCGTGACCTCAAAAAGGGCCTCCTGATGCATGGGGGGATGGGGCCCCCTAATCTAAAACGGGATGCTCCCGATAAGTGAGCCTGTTTCATATCATCTAATGCTTGCCTCGATGTCTTCAACTACGAAACGTTCCCTTTAAAGAGCCTGCCTCTTAACCCAGAACAAGGCCTCCTAATTCATAAAGATGACCTCCCGTCCTTCCCGAGCATGGGTTCACGCCCCCGTTTGTTTAGCGTATTTTGAGATAGGTTTAGCCATTTCTCTCCGCTCAGGCTTCCACTCGTGATGCGAGGCTGCACCCCCGTCACGAGCCCTCTTTGAGAAGACCGACGATCCGCAAAGTTATGCACGACTGGGCTCTGCAGGAGATTCTGAGAATTCGTGAACTGAGCTAAAATATACGAAACTGTTAGCTCACCAATCGTCATGAGCGATAGCTCTCTCAACGGCCTTGCCGCAATACCGCACTGTAGGTGAAACCCTACAAGCCTCTGACTTCCACATGCTCCAAAATGTTTCTTTCTGATGAAAAACTAAATGTTGATGACTAAATGATTTCACTCAGCGTTTACTGGGTACCTTAAAATGCATGCAATGCTCACATGTCGTGAGCAAACATATATATATATATATATATATATATATGTCAGCACTGATCAGTCTTTGAACGGGATTGAACCGTATAAATGGCCTCAGTACTGTCACAGTTTACCGTCGAACGTTTTCAGTAGTTCTGAAACCACCCCAAATTCCAAATACCTGGCTTGCGTGATGCAGCGGCGGTATGGCAGAGACGTCGCCAAGCGCCTGATATTACGAGCGATTACACAGACGGCGGTGGCTCGGAGTGCCGCCCATCAACCATTTGCTGCGATAGGCATCGGATGCTAGCCGACCCCGTAAAGCATTCGGAACGGGCGCAGCTAAATACAGCTGGGCAGTATCGCGCCACGACAGGTCCAACTACAGGTCGCGTCCGACGCCGCCGTCACCATAACACATGACATAGGGCCGCTTGGCTGAGACCCCGGCGACGGTTAGGTGAGCGGGCCGGCGCCGGGGCGTGGATCGAGCTGCGGCCACGCACGCCGCCGGCACACCCCGGGCCGGCTGAGGTACGGCGCGCCGAGGCCTGAGTCATGGGGCCCGGGCACGGACACGGCCCAGGCCCGCCCCGACAAACCGCCCGTGTCAGCAGGGTCATGATGGAGCACCGACACCGGCCCGGCCCCGTCCCGACAGAACTCCGTGTCGGCGGGGTCGTGATGGAAGATTGCCACCGGTCCGAGCCCGCCCCGACAGACCGCCCGTGTCGGCAGGGTCGTGATGGAAGATTGTCACCGGTCCGGGCCCGCCCCGACAGACCGCCCGTGTCGGCAGGGTCGTGGTGGAAGACCGCTACCGGTCCGGGCCCGCCCCGACAGACTGCCCGTGTCGGCAGGGTCGTGATTGAGCAGTGACGTCTCGACAGCGACCCGCCCGCCGCGACGGTGACGAAGGGGGACGGGCCTCGGCGGCGGGCGAGCGGCGACGGTGACGAAGGGGGACGGGCCTCGGCGGCGGGCGAGCGGCGACGGTGACGAAGAGGGACGGGCCTCGGCGGCGGGCGAGCGGCGAGGGGAGGGGGCAGTCTGTAGCGGGACATGATGTTCTCTTCAGAGGGGCGGAGCGATGGGTAGTGGTTCGCATCAGAGGTAGTTTTATAGGGGGGGGGGGGGGGGGGGCGGAGACGCCGCTCATGAGTCACGTGACAGGGAGTGACGACATCATCACTGTGAGTCAGAAGAAATGCCTTCACCGCTTATGAGTCATGAGTCACACGACAGGAGTGACAACATCATCACTGTGAGCCAGAAGAAATGCCTTCACCCGCTCATGAGTGATGAGTCACGTGACAGGGAGTGACGACATCGTCACTGTGAGCCAGAAGAAATGCCTTCGCCCGCTTATGAGTCATGAGTCACGTGACAGGAAATGACGACATCATCACTGTGAGCCAGAAGAAATGCCTTCGCCTGCTTATAAGTCATGATTCACGTGACAGGGAGTGACGACGTAATTACTTTGAGCCCGAAGGGACGCTCTCATTGTACAATCCTGACGCAAAATCTACACCCTGAATAAAACACGCTGGCTCTTTGTAACTATTTAGATCGGAATGCTTGCTGAAAGGCTGCCTTGAATCAGACACTGCGTGGAAACGATACCCAAAGCATGGCGAGGACCCTGGGCCGGAGCATTCCAGACCGTGTTACCAGCCCGAGAATAGCAGCCACCATGCGTGGCGTGTCCAGGGCTCGTGCCAAAGTGGCTGCACCAGTGCACCATCGATATTAGGCCGAGGGCGAGCCACCGTGCGAGCGGGTCATAACTCAGGTCAACGCTGAAACTTCGCTTGGGGCGGATGTCGGCCACCGACATTGTAAAACCACTTGAAACTCAACAGAGAAAACGATACACAAAAATCCGCACGCTACCAAGCAATCCTAGTCTGCGATGCTCCGCGTGTGTTAGCACGCAACCAACCAGTTAATGAAATTGGCAGCGCGAATAAGAAGTAAATTCAATACAACGGAATCACTGTTCCGAGGCGTATTATGCGTTGATGAAGTGACACGTGCGTACAACAGCAGTGGTTCATGTGATTAGAAAAATCACCTTGTTTGTCAGCAACAAACCTAGTATGTTGCATCTCCGTAGTAAATGCTGCCCGCAATGACATTTTACAAATGCGACGCAACACAAGGGCAATGTCCTTTGATACGCCGCGTATCGTAGCCCACACACAATGCGACCTGTTTTCTAGGTAATGCCTGCTTACGGGTCTGTTTGTAGAATAACACAATAAAACAAGGCAATCTGTGCGGGGTCACTCGCTTTCGGAGCCCCTTTGAAGGCTGACGGTGGAGAAAGAATCTGCTCGTTAGGCTCAGATTCAATTTGTTTAATCTGGCTCGGGGCTGGACCGACGGACCCTTCCACGGCCGCCAACAATGCTCATCCATCGTAAATTGGGTATATGTAGCCATCAAAGCGATTCACACATGAATTACGACTAACAAGAGCGCCCGAGGGAGGCGAGCGGAGAGGAAGAATTGAAAGTAACTGGGAACAATCCCATTCAGCAACGATAATGTGTGCTAATGACCGCACGCGCGCGAAAGACCGAGAGGGAGAAAGATGAGAGAAGAAGAGAGAAGAGAGAGAGAGAGAGAGAGAGAGAGAGAGAGAGAGAGAGAGAGAGAGAGAGAGAGAGGAGAGAGAGAGAGAGAGAGAGAGAGAGAGAGAGAGAGAGAGAGAGAGAGAGAGAGAGAGAGAGAGAGAGAGAGAGAGAGAGAGAGAGAGAGAGAGGAGAGAGAGAGAGAGAGAGAGGAGAGAGAGAGAGAGAGAGAGAGAGAGAAGAGAGAGAGAGAGAGAGAGAGAGAGGGAGAGAGAGAGGGGGGGGGGGGCGTCAGGAACGGAGTCAGGCGGCATGACCAGGTCATGACCGCGAAGAGGCGGGGCATGATCGAGCCCCAGTCGTGCTGACAAGACCGGCCCGCAGCTTATCAATCCAGAAGATTGGAGCCGGAGGAGTATGCAAATCCCCCTCTCTCTCTCCCTCTCTCTCTCTCTCTCTCTCTCTCTCTCTCTCTTCTTTCTTTCTCTCTCTCTCTCCCTCCCTCTCTTTCTCTCTCCCTCTCGCTCCCTCTTCCCTCTCTCTCTCTTTATCTCTCTCTTACCTCCTCCTTTTCTCTCTGTTCTCCCTTGTCCTCTCTCTCTCTCTCTCTCCCTCTCTGTCCCTCTCTCTTTCTCCTCTCTCTCTTGCTCCCGCTCTCCCCGTCCAGACAGCGAGCGTCGGTGGTCTGTGACTAATGGTCCGACGCATCCTAATGAATGTCGACGCCACACACATTTCTACACATTCACTGATGATGATTCACCATGACGGGCTTGTGGGGAAGGCGAGCAGCATTTGGTGACGCAGAAGCGCTGCATGAGCTACGCATGTCGAAAGACGGCCGAAGAGTAGGCCGGAGCTGCGCGTCTCCCGAAGAGTTCCATCGTCCCAACTCTCAGCCCACCCCTGACTCCGGTTGTTATCGCCGTCACAGTCTCCCCACAGCCTGTGCCGTCACCACACCAGTCGCGGCACATCCCCCGATCGCCAGACAATCTCTCCCCGGAGGGCGGCGCGCGTTTGTTCACCTCGCGCGCCAGCGCACGAGGAAAGACTTTTCTTGTCGCATTTCGCGGCCGACTGGCTTGCCAAACAGAGCGCCGCACGCTCTATCGGGCCGACGCGACGCGCCCGGCCGGCGACAGATGGATATTGCTACGGATACATCAATTGATGAAATTCAACAGCGGCGTCCAGAGGTCGCGCCGCCACCGCCGGCGCGTCGGCTAGCCGGGCACGCCGCCGTGTTTGGTTAGAGGGCCGCGGGCGCTATTGATTTTTGCGGGTGCCGCCGCCACCGAGGAAGAGGAGTGTCGGCCGGGCGGTGATTGCGGAGGGTGGGGGAGGGGGAGGGGGTCAGGTCAGGGAAGGGTTCAGAGGGGGCTCACGGTCCGTGGACTGCCTCTTGATCGAGATTTCGAAAGACAGTTATAATGTTTTCTGAGGAACTGATCACAAACTAGATTTTGCTGGAAAACCAGCATGCATACTTAATAACAGTGTTGAGTTGCTGCCGACGGCTGCAACTGCATAGTGATCTTGCATTGTTCTCTGCGACGTCCTAACGTCTTGCGACTGCATCAGTACTGACCGTTTTGGTCCCCAGTCGCATATCTCCTTCGAAGTTATGACATCTGAGGAACCAAATAGCCCAATATCTGTGTCATGATTTGCCGGTGACTCAATTTGCCACACGCATCGCTGCGCGTTCAGAGCGTTTTATCCGTGGTTGCTTTAAGAGTGATCCACACAGTGTGGCAAATGGCATCGCCGACGTGTTTGAATTCTGGCATTCTTCTCTTTTAGTTTTTCGTTGCTAATCTTGGCACGCATTCGACCACAAAAACAGCAGCAACAAAAGAGCATCAAATAGCACGCTCAACGGCTTTTTGAAGCCGACCTAGATTTACCTGAATACCTAGTGGAATATGTCCAATTAGCGATGAAAAGCTGGGCCTGCGGCCGGCCACAGCTTTACGGACTTCCGGCGCCACTGTGACGTCACAACACAGCCATGCTTTAACCGAGTGCAGTTCTTACCTTGTGTCTGAGAAGTATGCGCGCCCCACGCCGCCTTGTATGCGGGATCTGTAATAAGGACCCAGTTGTCAAAAATTTCGCCACAAAATTGTGCCAGCAACCTGGAATTTAATGGTTAGATAATGAGGTCAGTCTTAACACAACAAGTGAAGTCTCGACGTGCACTTATCCTATCCCAGATATTCATCCAATCAAAATGACCGGACCGTTTTGCTCAAATCTGATTAGATTCCCCACTGACGTGGTATGAGAAGGCCACAGAGATATGGGACAGAGAAGAGAATGACATTTTGTAATGTCATGCAACATTATGAATTCCATGGAAATATTCCAAAAGCTGGGCATCCATTCACTCGGAGTGGGTGAGCAATGTTTGCCTTCCGACCCAACGACGGAGAGGGGTAGCTGGCCCACCTCACCATTTGGCCTTACATTGACCTTTCCATGACCACGAAACGAAATTACGGGGGGGGGGGGGGCTCAGAGTCTATAGAATTCACCGATGCCGGAGGGACTCAGTGCTCTGAAAATAGTGACCGATTTCAGGTCAGTCTCAATGCTCGCAAACACAAAGTCAAAAGTTTAGCTACTCGTAACGTAGACCGAAGCCTTTGGAGCAAGGCAGGCAAAATAGCATTGGGTCAGACCGGGAGCAAAAGTATCTTGTGACCCGTCCAAGGCCCAGCAGGGTCCCCATGGGTCAATGAGCTTATTCGGCAATGAAAGGGTAATAGACCCACCAAAAGTGACTCGCGTGCTTTGGGATCATAATTTTGCACCAATGTCGCGACCGATGTACCATTCAGTGCACATGAACAGTGGAAAAGCAACTTGTGTAGTGAAGCACTTTCGTAAGACGTCTTGGTTCAGTAACCCGACATGACCTGCGGCTGATTTCTTTGAAAAAATGCAATTGACAGCAAATGGGTTCATAGCCATCTGAAATGATGCGACGCAGCGTTTATCGTTACTACGCGGTTTCAGAACTGCTGTTATTGAGGGATGGCACCTACACTCCCCCCGGCCCACCGCCGACAGAGGGTGAAATTCCGTTATACGAGATGGAAAAGTGCACACTCGCTGTGTGCCATGAAGGCGAACGCTCCGCCAATGAGAATGCTTTGTGTACGCTCCTTGTACGCCTAAGCTTCCTCTTAATTATTCTCAGCTGGGGGCTTGGCAACTGATGACTCAAAAATGGCACCTCTTCAACATACAAAGCTCTTTCGAATAAACATTTGAATTGCATATTACCATGAATCCTATTTCATATGCAAATATCAGAAGGGCGACTGCGTCGGTTGCATCGGACCCCCAACTTGCTCAAGATTATGGCAAATCAGCTGCTGTGGAATTTAAACCAAGGAAAAGGGGTCTGGAAAAGACACCGGGACACTGACTCGTTTTGTGAGTGGATTTCATCAAATTTATTTAGATGATCATAAACGGTGATACCCAGTTCCAGACAAAGCCAAACGACCCAACTCGCGCCTCTTAAAGCATTTCAAAGCATCTTCAAAAAATATACATAATGAAATACATGATGTTTGCATATGTATATAAAAACATGCATATCTAAAGATATATATATATATATATATATATATATATATATATAAGCAATCACCGTTGCAAACAGAAACGAGGGCATTGTTTACTTTCTTCCGAGATGTATTTTCGATCTTGTGGATCAAACGCTTGCCCTCTGCTTTCTGGGTTGCAGTTGTTTAAGGCAGAAGCCAATCTCGTTGCAAGAAGAGTCCAACCGAACCGTATTCCTGTCACGTTGTTTATATGTCGTCGATATTTCGTCAATGCTTTGACATTTCCAAGGCGTATTGCCTACATCACATTCACCATACAGGACTTATGTTAGAAAACACCCATTATGGTTTGTGATTAGCTGATACAACGCGGAATAATCTAGTCTACGCACCGCAGTTTTGGAGCAAAATACAGAGAGCCAGCGGAATTCCTTTCATCTCCCGCTTGGTCACGAACACACGATGCATGCTCGGTGTCCAGAGGATATCTAGGTATCCACAGAATCCACGTGCCAGGTATCTACAGTATTTTAAAACAAAAATCGTGTCCGCTGATTTCAAGCACCTAAATGACATCCCGCAAGGTCTCCATCTTTTCAGGTACTCTATCGTAGCATAACAGGTCTTATCTGTGTGCCCAACGTAGAGGGCTATGGTTCCCTCCGCGTTGACTTGTCTGTTGATAGATAGGTCCATGTCGCATAGTTATACAGCCTCGGGCACATGCACTTGATCGACTCACGTCGAGGTATCTGTCTGCGAGAGTGGTGCTATCTACCATATGTTGCCTGCTAAGTCGCTTACGACATCTATGAAGTCTGCATACGGAATCCCACCATGACCAGCGAGTCATCAGGCAACAAATGGTAGATATCACCACTATCAAGACAAATGTCACGATGTCAGTCGACTGTATGTGCTCGAAACTGTATACATGCACGACATGGACCCAGCTATCAACAGACAAGTACACGCGTGGGAGCCCCTCTACGTTGGACACACGGATAAGACAGAGATTGCAGATGATGATGATATGCAGGGATTGTGTTTCTAAAAAATGAGAACTTTGGTGGAAAGCAGCTTATGAAATGCTTCCGATTATTGTAGCTTTCAAATAACTACCTGTGGATAACTAGCACACACCATGTGTTCGTGAAAATGGTACCTGAAAGGCGTTAAAAAAGACTCTGTATTTTGCCTCAAGTCCACGGCATGCAGACTAGACTGGACTAGACTATTCTGTGGTTTATCAGCAGATGGTAAGCCATGATCGGTACCACCTAACATTGTTATGTGTGATAAATGTGACTTATGTGTATCGTGTCATGTTTGTCTTGTGCATTCCATTTTTCTTCAAGCTGCCATTTTTTATGTATTTTGATAACAGAACGTATCTTTGCATTCATTGTTTTGTTTTCAACGCTCTAATAGAGTTGCCATGAATATTCCGTTAGATGGCGCGCGTTTTCGTCAATGTGAAACGTCTCTCGTGCTCCGAAGGGCCTTAAACACAAGCACAAAATCCTCCCATTTTCACAAAGCGTTGTGCGAGAGTTAGTTGAATACTTGTCGCGCATCATCCGACATCTGCCATGACCGCTGGCGCTCATATTACATCTCATATAAATACTAGCCACATGACATGGGTTCTGGTGTCCACACAAGCTGCCCCAAAGCTTACCAAATCTTCATTTGAGGTGTGAATGGACTGTCTTTGCTTGAGGTATGAATGAATGAGTGGCATGTTCACCCACATCAATTTCCCGACTCTGTATAAAGTGTGTTGGACCTTCTGAATCACAACAGGAGAATCACATGTATGCAAATGCATTATCGGCGTACAATTTGTCCATAGTTAATGTACGTGGGAGTAAAGTAGATAGGACACAAACCAACAAGTACCTACCCAACAGCAACGTCTTTTTTTGGTGGACGCAAAGAGTACCTAATTCACTTTTGGTGAGAAAGTCAGCTTTGGTCTATGGTTGTACAGAACATCATGCTCACTTTTTAGAAACATTAATTGGGGAGGGGAGCGGATAAACAAATAGTTGTGAGGAGGTCACATGCCGTTCTGACAGACACATGCAAATGGATCAGTGGAAGCGGCATACTTAATTTGAAGCTGGTGTTCGATTCATAAATTTGACTGAATGACAAGTTGAACAGAAACTAAGGCGTTGTCATGGAGCTTCACTTTCTACCTTTTTCAAACAGGAGTTTGTATTTCAAAACTCTGTGGCGTGCTTTCTACTAACAAAACATGCTCCTGCCCTGCGTTGCAACTCTAAAATGCAGTGTCACCCACAGGGGCCAAATGAGATTGCTGACAAGATCAGCAGAATTGGTAGCTATGTTATGATAAGATAGGATATTAGGTACTTAGGCAATGTAGTTACCTTGGAAGGAATGGGAGCTTTTGTTTTCCATAAAAAACATTTACGACTGTCACTCATTCACATCAAGTTGTCAATGGAACATTTTCATCGAAAAGATTGTTCGTAGACTATGTGGCTGAGTTATGCTATATGCAGGCTGATTGCGCATTACTTACAACTGAAAGTGCTGTATCTTATTGGTTTAAATGCTCTTTTCCGGGTTGATGCCATTATTTAACATTACTGGGAATATTTAGTCATAATTTCCAGTTGATAAATTTCCAATCTGTTCCATCCATATGAACTGGCAAATTAAAAAATCCAGTCGGTCCTAATCCATGTTTTGGTGGAAATTTCTGCTCCGCCTCAATCCAGCCCGCAGATTGGTCCACAATACGAGAATTTATTGAAATCCGTAATGTGATCTAGTGACACTAAGCCTACAAAAAATGGTATGTATATATCTTGCAGTTTATAATAGTGCTGAAAAACATAATTTCGTGCGGAGCCCTGCGTGATTTCTTGGTCATTGACTTGAAATGCTTGACAAAGGTACCAACAGTACAGCCACGTGGTATTCGTGTGTTGAGAAAAGAGCAGATAAAGTCAAATGACTGCTGCGTTGCACTTTTCCAATCATGGCTGTGTGAAAGGCGCTGCCCAAAAAAGTAAAAAGGGCCCTATGCTATTCCAGGAATTATTATTTCAGCGTGAAGACCTTCATTTACTCTTATACGGCAAAAAGTAATATATAGAAAAGACTCCCCACCAGAGTGCGGGAGTCAGCCTGCCTTCCATTGGGGCTTACTCCTTTGGACCGCCGCCCGCTCGTCGCCGTTGCATCCCCGTTGCGTTCTATAACATTGAGGTACGCCAAGAACCAACGTGGAACAGACTGTGAAATGATGAACACATTTTGCAGCCCATCGATAAGAAGGGAGTAAACAACGTTTTCCAAGTTTGGAATTGTATTAATTGTTGCAATTATATGATTTGCATATGTTGTTGCAATGTTGCAATTATGTCCATTGCATATGTCGTTCGATCGAGACCCTAGATTGATTGCGTTTCGAGAAGTATGTTAAAAAAGTCTCGGATGCAGATGTTATCGCCCCAATGTCATGTTCTACGCTAGACACAACTCTGTTCAGAAAATTCCATAAATGCAAGAATGTAGTAATTTCCAGAAAAATTTCAAAATAGGAACGGGGGAATTGGTTGAAAAGGGCAGCGATTTGTAGCCCAACGCTTTTGGTTAATTGGAACAGTGCTGGCCTGCTGCATCTTTTCGGAAACGTTTTCTGTGTGAGTGAGTGTGCACAGCTGTGTTAACGGTGCAGTAACCTCATCACAACACTCACGCATGATCACAGTACCAACGGCGTTGTTCCGCAAGCCTTGCTCGGAGGAACGTCTCACAACATTAGCGTTGTAGGGCTACATGTATATAACTTCTAACGAGACCTTAACACTGGAATCATTGGGGTTTATGGACAATGGTTTATGACCTATGAACGATGAGAGAACGTCTTTTCTAAATGCACCTCCAACTTCGCCAGCACCAAATTATTTTCAATGAGGGCTGTAAAAGACAGCACTTAAAGCGACACCCGGCTCTGACGTTGGAGTAGATTCAACGAATTGCGATAAACATTGGCCGCGAGTCAAGATGAATATGCTTTCGTGCTTGTTGTCCTCATTTTGTTCGCTGCGGGATCTGATGCAGCACGTCGCAAATCATTGATCATCATATGGCCACCGTGTGCTTTGTGCGCTGGCTTTGGCCTTGCACATGCATTTCATGGGACCTAAAATAAAACAAATGCCCCTGCTATCATTTCAGACATTTTGCGGTGTCCGACGTCTATGTCCCGAAAATGTGCCTTCATTCGATTTTGCGACATGAAGAGGTTCATCCTCAAGTGGTGCAGACTAGAGAGGACACTGTTCCGGACGGTCCCTCAGTACGGCGGTACAGCATACCAATCCAGCTTTTGGTCCGTCGTCGGTCGGAGCCAGTGCGCTGGATCCAATTGGCTAAAATCCGAAATCGAAGTCCAGCGCACATCAGAAAAACAGTCCCCTCACGTGAAGCGCATCCGATAGAACGGGAGGGCGCTCTAGAAAAGCCTGTTAGCACAGCAAAAAAGCACAGCAGAAAATCACAGCAGGATACGGGCGTAAGCAAATATGGAACAAATCAAGCTCCAAGGACGAAATCCCACGCTAGTTTGATGGAAATGCGCGGTCACGCACAGTGGAACGGCGTGGCCATTCGTATTTTGACACGAAGAGGGCAAGCCTTGTCAGAAAGCAATAGAAGCTCCTTAAAATCCAAGAAACATGAGACGAACGTAGGATTGTGACGCTCAGTTCTTAACAAAATAAACCAAACGCAACTGAAGTGTTGCTGCGGCTATGTCATGTAAATCTCTACTGGGACATCAGAAGAGCCAACTTGAGCTCGTCACAAGGGGTGCAATTCCCTTTATGATATGCAGAGAACACATTTATTACCTTTCTGTTTGCAATGCTAAATATCAATGTGGTGACCACGGCTGTGCAAAAGGGAAGGACTGTCTAAAGTCGGCAAGGTTTTGGACTAAGTCTAAGATTATAGCTGGGTGAATGTTATGTTGCAGATGAAAACTGTTGGTAGTGTGAAGCGGAGACTGAACAGGCTTAAGCAGACAGGTCTCGGCCATCTCTGAGTACAATCCACCCGGGATCTGATGATTGGCTCCAGTTGAGTATGATGTTGAGCCAACCATAAGTCTGACTTGTAATCCTCAGACTAATCTGTCGCTGCCAGACTGCCCACTGGTCTGCGCCTGGCCGCGTGCTTCTGTCTGCCAGCACCGGCCGTCTGCTGACCTACTTAGACCAGCCAGCGCCGGCCGTCTGCTGACCTGAGACCAGCCAGCGCCGGCCGTTTGCTGACCTGAGACCAGCTAGCGCCGGCCGTCTCCTGACCTGAGACCAGCCAGCGCCGGCCGTCTACTAACCTGAGAACAGCATGGACAAGTTGGTAAGCGGCGTGCCCCGCGGCAGGTAGTCCCCGGCCAGTGGCGTCGGCGGACTCTTCAGGTCCAACATGGCGGTCAGCCACGACAGTCGTCTGACGCCAAGTCCCCCAGCTACCTGGACAACACGGCGCGCCCCTGGACCGTATGGTCGGACGCCGCACGCGCCCCGTTTGTCGACTCTGCCCCGTCGCCGCCGCCCGCACTGTCGCCGCCGCCGTCGGTCGCCAACACCGCCGACAGCGACGCTATCTCATCACTCATCGTCGGCATCGATCAGAGGGGCGGGGCCTCGCTGCCGCGGCCAATCAGCGAGCCGCGCCGCCGCCAGAGAGGAAATCACGAATTCCGGTTGGTTGATAGCACTCCGGAAAGGCAACCGGAAACCAACAAGAACGACTTTTCTTTAAGTAATGGCGGTGGAAAATATGGCATACAATTTGCCGATGATGAATTCCGCTGCGGTCGAGGCTGTTTGCTTGCGCCGGTTCTGCTAGCTGCAGTCCGCGTCGAACGCGGCGATGTTCGGGCTCTGATAATTTATTTGATGGGAAGCAGGAGAGCCTGAGCGGCGCTCGTTTGAGATCCCGCTGAACAAATCCTTGAGAACACTTGGCCGAGCCTCGCTGTCCCGCCAGTAACGGATCGCTGCTGTCTGTTCTCCGAGAGCGAAGCAATCACGAGGAGCCGGCTAGTCGGGCCCTCCACGCTCACAAAGTTTTGCAACACACGTCGCTCATCCTTGATATATTTGGAGGCAAACCAGGGTAAGGATTGAACAGAATCCTATTTCCCAAGCAGTGACACATAAGACTAAACACTTCTGGATGGATGAAGTTTTGTGTTTGCTATCATGTTGAAATAGTAGATGCAATATCACGCAAGTACGTAAGTTTGATACCACCCACACCCATCTCCCAAAGTAGGGCTTTTAACTCCTGCAACATGTGACCATCATTTCCGCTCCAATTTTCTCCAGTTCCTCAACGTCACCGACGAGTAGAGCGTCTCAATGTCTCGCTCTCCCCGCTCCAATCAGTGCTTCAGCCCGTCCGAACTCTGAGAGGTTGCCCGAGGACGACCCCGCTCCTCCGGCGACCCGATCGATCTGGAGCCGTCGCGCCCCGAAGGCGACGCACCATGGCCGCCGGGCCTCCCCCGCCGGCCGTCGATAATATCGTGCGCACCTTCCGGTCCGCTCACACCGCGCGCAAAGGACGCCGAAAAGCGCGGGAAATGGCAGGAGGAAGCGCGCGGCAAGCGGCCGCCACTCCGCGGCTTCCGGCGGGGAGGGGCGGGACGGAGGCGGGCGGGGAGGTGCGGTACGCCGTGCTGAAGGTGACCCACCGGTGCTAGATGGAAGCCTAATTGACCGATCAAGGGTGTAGGACTTACGATTGACGGGGACCCAGCGTAACACACTGGATGCCTGTCAACCGCCTGGTCAGTTAATTGTAAACGAGACCGTACGCTCCGAGAAACTAAATGGCATGTCCAGCGTTTCAAACTTGCCCCGCCTCAGAAACAACCAGGCGAAGGTCAGTTTGATGTACCAGGCATCGAAGCTTCACAATGAGCACATGATCTTAAAAGGGTGCAGAAGAAATAAATGCGCCCGTGCTAAAGTGGCATCTGAAGCTATGTAAGTTGAGCTGAATGCAGTGTACCTACGCTTAACATGTTTTTGACAGAGCACTGTGCTGACATTTAATTTTGCTGGCTCATCTGTCGCTTGTGAGATGCATTTCTGGCTGTCAGTAACAACGTTTGTACGCATTTTCTGCGTTCAGATATGACGAACGCCTGTGGCCGATCCATTGTCCATACGTGTCGACATGGCTGGATGGTGTACCGATATGCGATAAACAATAAACGGGCAACACGCCGGAATTCGGTCCATAAGCAGACCCGTGAAATGACAAAAAAAGCGTTGGCTCCTTTGTGTGAGTCAGCGGACGAAAAGATACTTACGTTGAGGGCGCCACCTATCGAGTTGAAGTGAAATTGCTTGGGCACCAACTGGATTAGGCAGGTCCGATCGTAACTTCAAGACAAATTGTTTCTTTTTTTCCAAATAGCTCAAATTTATTATTTCGCCGGATTATTCTGAAGGTTGTTGATTGCTATGCTTTTCTCACCGCATTCCTCACCGGACGCCTCGCTTACTAGGGCCGGCACCACTGACCTTAAGGCCTCGTAATCCCAATTCCTATCTACTACAGTTTCTTTGGATTCCATCCACTGGTCCTTTTAAAATATCATTACACATATATCACTGAATAAAACATGTTGACCTAGTAAGGTCTCCTAACTGCATAATCGGTGATTTCTCTTTGACTGGCGCGCCATATTTCATAGCCGTAATCATACTCTTTTCAAGCCCCTGGCGTAGCGTATTTGAGATCATCTGGGGCCTCCGGTCGACCGATGGGCAGGAGGCATGTATATATATATATATATATATATATATATATATATATATATATATATATATATATGTGTGTGTGTGTGTGTGTGTGTGTGTGTGTGTGTGTGTGTGTGTGTGTGTGTGTGTGTGTGTGTGTGTGTGTGTGTGTGTGTGTGTGTGTGTGTGTGTGTGTGTGTGTGTGTGTGTGTGTGTGTGTGGTGTGTGTGTGTGTGTGTGTGTGTGTGTGTGTGTGTGTGTGTGTGTGTGTGTGTGTGTGTGTGTGTGTGTGTGTGTGTGTGTGTGTGTGTGTGTGTGTGTGTGTGTGTGTGTGTGTGTGTGTGTGTGTGTGTGTGTGCGTGAGTACCCTGTTTGACTTCTGTATTCCATCCCATCTTAACAGGGCGTGCCGCCATGACATCAACAGAACTGTTGTCTTTGAACAATACAACATTTAGTCCCTACGCACTGCTTCCAGCGATTAATCGCAGTTCATGGTGGTTGTGATGGAAGGAGGCTACAAGCTCTTGGCTTTTCACCACTTTGATCATCAAATATCGTCTTAAGTTTATTTTATACGGAATGGTTCGCACCTAAGTTAACCAGCGTTGTCCACAACAGTGGCAAGTGCAACTGTCGCGGTCATGACTGAGGTGGCATTTGACCGCCAATTCAACGGCAAAACATGATGAGCGACAGTGGATGTGAAGTGATCTAAGGTATGTGGTTATGTGTATATATCACTGATCCCGCATCCGTCAAATCGTAACTTTACGACAGATGCTCCAGATGACCGCCGACGGTCCCGGACGCGTGACAGCCGGATCTGCCGCAGGTGGTCGGTTGTCCGGCAGATGGCCGCCGACGGTCCAGGATGCGTGGCAGCCGGATCTACCGCAGGTGGTCGGTTGTCCGGCAGATGGCCGCCGACGGTCCAGGACGCGTGAAAGCCGGATCTGGTGCAGGTGGTCGGTTGTGCGGTCCATCTTGTCGACCGTGACACGTCCCATCTCAGGTCTGATGGCTGCCTTGAGCTCACGAAGATTCACTGGCTTGTCCATTAGGACGTGGTCCTTCAGGTAACCTTACAGCATGAAATCCAGGTGCGGTAAGTCGGACGCGTGGAGGTCCCACAGCGCAGCAGTCTTCAGGCTGGTGTGCTGCTGCTCGGACGGTCCGGCGCAGCGCGTGCCGGGGGCGGTGTCGCTCCGGCCCTCCGGAGCCACCCTTCGTCTCGATCAGTCTCAAGATCCTCAGGGCTTCCAGAAGGGTAGCAATAGAGCGGTATCGATGTAGCGCTCCGAGATGGTGTTGAAAGGATCCTCGGTCTGGTCTTCAAAGAAACATCTTCTGTAGAGTCACGATTTTTCAGGCGATTTTTAACCAGATGTGCTTGCGGAGGGAGAGGCAGTACCATGGAGGCACTTATGCTCCTATGCCCGGTTAAAAAGCCTGTCCAAGGCCAAAAATCAGGAGGAGGGCTCCAGCAACCTCGGACACCGTAGTCTCACATTTGGGAACATGGCCTACCGCTTGATGCACAATAAATATTGCAAAATAAGGGTTAATTGATTTGTTTTTGGGTTGCTGTTTTCCCGCTTGAATCTGTTAAGCAGATTTTTTGCACATCAGGCGTTAATTATTGGCTCAATCGGCGCTTGCAATACCTAATCGTTCATAATAAATTATCTGCATTGTTCTTGAAATAGTTATTTAGGTCCCTTTCAAACATTCCACGATGGGTTATGAACATGATGAACTTTCCGGTGATGCTCAAATTAAGGACAGGTTCGGTTTCTAGGGAGGGGATAGGGACCGGTAAGGATGATCCAGGGCCCACTAGCCTATGTTGGAGTCTAATATTAGCGCCAAGGTGGTATATAGAAGGAAAAAACTCAAAACGGTGTTTGGCTCACCCGTTTTTTGTGATGTTCCTATAAACCTGACTTCCAGGGCTGCCGCCCCTGGGGTATTCTGCCTGCTGGCCACGAAAACCGAGGGCACTGAGTTACGAGCACTGAAACTTCGCAAACAGAATGAAAGCTGTATTTAAGACCGCGGCACGGTTGTAATATGCAAGATCGGGGCTAGGAAGTCGTGACAAGTCTTCATGTACAAAAACACAATTTCATTAATGTCCTAAAATTCACGGGTATACGGGCCTTATACGAGCCAGCGGGTGTCGGGAAGTGCCACTGCGTCTAGACATGCGTCTCGCCGTCTAGACGTCACATCAAGGCGAACAACGTTCGCACCGGCGTGACCAAGACACATCCACATTCCACGGAAGTGGACCGGACCAATATCTGCGTCGTATAAAGCGGAAGGAATCCAAAACGACGCGGCCATTGCACGCGGCGAACCGCGGCCAATGCAGGCTCAAAACGTGCCTGCTGTTAGCATACGAACCCCATTGGACCGGCATACCATTCAGTCACGCGGCTGCCTCCTAGAATTAGCGAGCTGCACAATACTGACCCGTACTCAACAGTGGCCTTCGAGCTCTATAATAGTGCAGGGCAAAGGGCGGTTAACACGAGCGTCGAGTGGAAAAGAGTTAAATGGTCGTTTCCTGTAGGGGCCTAACTGTGTGGTCCCACAAAACGCCTTCTATTCATCACAGAGGGCTTGAGTTTAATGTTCACATTTTTTGCGTACAGCGAATCCCAGTACGGGACTACAGATGACCAGCAAAAACATCATGCGGCACCTATTTGGCCCTTTGGAGCTTTACGATGCACTCAGCTGCTGAGGCTGTGTGGCGCTGCATAGCGCGTACATTGGCAAGATGGGCGGGAATTTTTGTGAATGAAGTCTAGTAGTACCTCTGGTCTCTCGGACCAGCAGATTAACTACTGTACTACCGACTCCGCTTCCGTTTGTCCCGTCCCTGATTTTAAAGCGTTATGACAAAGGGGATCTTTTCCCGAAAGCGGCAAGCTATAAAGGTGACTTATACGTTTCAGTCGCAAGCGGTTTGCGAGCAAAGGATCGCAAGAGAGTCAGGCGGCCAATGACAGCACAAAACAGCAAACTTTCCAAACCCGAACAACCACCTCAAAACATGGATGCAAAACAGGGTAAAATAAGCTTTGCGCTCCCGCCGTGTGCATGACCCCTCCTCTCTCCACGCCGTTCATGTCGCAGGCCGCCCCTGTTCCGCTTGGCTTTTTGCACGTTATCTCCGGTGACACCCCGGCGGCGGCCGGGTTCGCTGTCATGTCCCGGCGACGCCGAGGGCGGCCGTCATGTCCCGGCGCCGGCCGGCGGCGGCCACCCCTCGGCGCACGCCTTTTTAACAGTGCTGGCGCCCCGCCGGCGCCCGCCGGCTCCGTTTCAGGGCCCGTCTAGTGTTTATCGCCGCACCAACGCCATTGATGCAGCCACGCTGTCACGTGCCGGCAGCACGTGCCGACACGTGGTACAGCGTCCGGCCAATTAAAACGCCACGCAGAGAGTGACGTGGCCTTTCAAAGAGGATTTAATTAAGTTTCTTTGTGCCGCCTTCCTATTGGCTTCGTAGCTGCATGTTTTTATCAGGTGTTATCTTTCTGGTTGACAGCTTTTGACAGTCGGGCAAACATGTTTTGATTGGGTGCTGTGTAATGCTGCGTGATATGGTTTGGTGGCTTGATGTATTCTTGCAAGTACATAAATGCCGTGGTGCTGCAATATCATGTGGCGCTGATTTGAACTGGTGTAAGGCTTATGGATACAATGGTAATTATGCTACCAACTGGCATGTCACAAAACCAACTTCATTTTAAATTGTTACGTGCAAGCACCATGGTCCATGTGCAAATATCTTAAGGCAACAGAGCAAAAGCTTTCATTTCAGGCAATGCCATGATCACGTGTTTCACGACTTTTTGACAGTCCCACTCGAAATCAGGTCCCAGAAGACCTGGTCAGACGCACCATTCCGTAAACAGCGTACTCTTGGTGAGCATACCTGGTGAGTTGAGTGCCGTGCACTACAAAATTTGGTCCATGTTTACATAAGTTTAACAAATATTTCTTATTCTGGTTATCGCATGATACTAGTGATTTATTGATTTATGTTGCCCGGATGCCGTGGTCAAGTATTTATACTCCAGATTCAGAAACCGTCTTCGTGCGAACACTGTATGCTCTTTACGGTTTCGATTGGTACCTACATGCCGGACCGCGTCGTAATGCAACGACGTGGACACCGGAAACGAGTGACCTTTGCATTTTCCGTCGGCGTCATCAACCAAGCGACCTCGCCCCGTGCGGTGCCACGCCACAGTCGGCACACACCATCCACATCCAGCATCGCCATCGGATCCCGGGAACCGGAGACTGGCAATCTGGCACGGGCCGAGGATGCCACGAACCGCCACCACGCGAACGAGCCATTTCCCCGGCCGCACCGCCGGAGGCAGAGGTTCCGGCACGCGCCGGTTATTTCGGAACGGTCGAGGTCGTCTCGGGCGGCAGGGCGGCTGCGGCGGCCATTACGACCCGGATAAGTGCCGGAGGGCCGATTACACTCGCCGCAGCGCCCGAGGCTCTGGGGCCGGCCTCGCATCGAGAGCCAGGGAACGGTGTGGGAGGAGAGCTTGCGTAGAGTAGGAAGGAACCGTCCATTCAAATTCTTGGCACCTTTTAAAAGTTTGAAGGGGGTCAGCCCGTCAGCTACTGAGTCGGTGGAATTGCGGATCCTCTTCTTCTCTTCCCCCGCTCCTGTGAGTGCAGTCGTCACCATAGCAACAAGGATCGATCCTGCCGTCCGCAACAACATCAAATCTGTGTTGTCATCGTCTTCAACGTGGCCAACCTTTGAGCAATCAGCGGAGAAGAGAAGAAGCAATTGTAGTTAACGCAGGCTCAACTGAAGTAGGAACTCAGAAAGGGTGAGGATAGTGCTGCTAACACTTTCAGAGTATAAGATGCTTCACTTGAAATGCTGATTGCGAAAGCGCAAGTAAGGATGCAAAACATAGTTTGAGAACATGCGATCTGGCAGGCCTTGTTTAAAATTGTCGGACATTCGAGTTGGTATCTTGCACACAATCGCTGTGGTCTGAGAGCTAGAAATGCAAGCCTCCATCCCTGCGTTCAGCGGTTGAACACGCCGCTGACAAGACATCAGCAGGTGTGGATCATTTTAGAATTCGGAGAAGTGCGTGGAGATATTCTGGTAGACAGATGCCCACTGACCATAAAAACGAAAAGCCAGAACGCTGAAATATCTGTAATATAAAGTGGGGTGTAAATAAAGGGTTTTTGTACATATCACACCCTTTTTAAACTCAAAGTTTTCAATGCACCCTGTATTAACAAAGTGATTCTATAGCTCCTGGGGCACACACTAAGACACGATGACATGACTTTTAAATCTGACTTTGGTGTATCCGGAAATGCTGACACATATATTTTAGGCTCGTGGTCTTTGAAGTCAGGATCTAAGGGCGTGAAACCGATCAAAAGCCAGTCTCATAACCTTTGCAGAATTGAGTAGTACATCTATATGTATGCTTACCAAGGGGCTGGTGGTAGGTTCATTCAGCCATCATTCGTACAAACTTCTGATAGGATCCGTGAATAAAACTGTTGCGCATTTTGCTATTTTCAACTCCTCCTTCCCCTTTTTACGCAACGGTTACGCTTGGCGAAACATTCCCTCCCCCGATTACGTTGCATTAAGCGTAGCGTCCGTTTGACCCCTTGATGAGCTAGTGGTGCGAAGCAAGGACGGAAGTGTTGTCCGCCATGAGAGGAAGTCAATGCTATCCGGGCTGAATATTATTAAACGCTTTCAAAGGCTTGTACATGATTTAGAACCACGCCTGAGCATGCCGTCACGTTGTCCTCGCCCTCCCACGTGCAACGTCATCTATGGGCGGTCCCATAAAGGGCTAACACTGATTATAATATGCAAGCTGGGAAAGGTCTAGTTAGCAGAGCTATACACCAGCAAGCCAGACCGATCGTTGTTCGTCTTTCTTCTGCCCGCCCGGCTCTCACTGCACGCCGAAGTCGTGTGCCCCCCCCCCCCCCCCCCACCCCCCACTCACACACGGACAAAGAACAGGCGCCTCCATCGATCACCAATGCCAAACGGACCACCCACCACCGGCCTGGCGCTGCCACATCAGCACCGAGCCCGACGCGGCCCTCTCTCCGGCCGTCATGTACGCGTCGACACTGACAGCGGGCCGTCGACGGCGACGAGCTGCCTGTCGGCTGCGCCTCAGAGCGACGGACGACGGCGCCGCCGCAGCGACAGACGCTCCAGTGGATAATGACTCGGGTAATTGGCCGTCGGCGGTCGCGAGCCTTCAGCGACAACGGTCCCGGGCGCGCGGAACAATGCCAGCGCAGAGCCGCTCCTGCCGGGTCGCCCAGATCCGGGCCGAGATAAGCGATCGGACGGGGCTTGGGAAGGGAGCCGAAATTATGCCGGTCTGTTGCCCGCCGAACGGGCGCAGGCGCTTTGTTCGGCGGAAGGAGAGCGGATGCTCCTCCCTGCTGAAGAGCACTGGAAATTGTTGCTAGGGCGGTTTGGAGTGGCATATTTCTGGCGCTTACATCGCAGCCAGGACCTCTTTCAGCATACACGATTGGACGAGCGGCTCAGCATCCGTCAGCCCGTCGCTCCAAACAAGGTAACAGTTATACCAGAGACGGAACAAAATCGACACACATCGGGCCCAAATGCGATATAAATATATGTCATCCATTCTTCACGAGGCGTAGTTCAAACACTGAAGGGACAGTGGGATCAAAAGTCCAACAAAAAGCTGCAGGTCCCATACAGCTTGCATCAGTAAGGCTTAAAGCACACCAGGCTCATTGTCTCAGAATACGCCGTAAACGCATCATTTTCAGACAGTGGTTTGCAAGAAATGCTAGGAAAAACGGACTTTTCGCTGTTCTGATAACTGAATAATTAAACTGACGCCCATTTAAAACTCAGAGTTATCCCACGCCCAAAAGGTTGGTATTGGCAAAAAGGTATGCAACATCAAATTCGTGTGTTTGTGTTTTGTGTGAAGGGATGTATGAAATCGAAATATGACAGATTTTCCAAGCACAATGACGCCGAAATCTTGATCAATTTTCACGATGCAGCATGCCGGCACATAACGTTATACGTTTAACTTTCCTACATTTTCCGTCAGCCTCTGAGTGGTCCATGCCACTGCGAACAAAGCGTTTTCGTTTTCAATGGGCCGCATTGTCTGTCACTGGCATCACTGGACCATGAAATGGTACAAAGACGAGTCACGGGAACGCCGTCAGGAGTCCACCGAACGCTGCCCCCTCGCCCCTCCCCTGTCCCCATTGTGCCTCCCCTTCGGTGACCCGTTATTGACGCATCTGGGTATTATATTTGTTCGTCGGTTATTGGCGGATGATCTGTGTTTGCGTTAGTGATTACCCCCCGGGTCGTTCTCACGGCGTCCCCTGCGCGGAGGCGCCCTCTGCCACTGACGGCACGTGCCGTGCAGGTGTGACGTCACAGCGGGACACCTGCGTGGCAGCTGGCCGGTCACGCGCCGCTGGCCGGCAGATGCGCCAGGAATGCACTTTGCTGAATGGGAGGCGCCCTCGACGCACCCCTGGTCACCGGGGCGGAGCCGACGGGCGGCTGACGCCCGCCACTCCACGCCACGTGGTTTAAAGGGCACGCAGCACCGTGACATCGCCATATTCTCACAAATATCAATAGCTGCGGGGCGACGGTCACGGGGCGAAGAGGGGGGTGGGTTACCAGGCGACTGAAGCTGGAACTAGAATCACCAAAATCGCAACTGGAATGTCGAACGTACGCAAACGTCCCCGTCGGTGAGCATAGGTCCGAGGTGACGCTCTCGGCCTCATGCCCGTGTGCTAACCTTCCACCGGACCACGAACTCGGCCGCAGACATCTCTGCCCCGTACATCTGGATCACGGCTCGGGGAAAACCAACCGGTCGGAAAACCACGATCTTGGCAGAGATGAGCCCCTCGGGGTGGCCCCGTCCGCGACGTCTCCTCTCCCCGCCGCCGCCGCCGCCGCCGCCGCTCGGCCTCTCCGTCGCGCACCCCGATCAATGACGTAATTGGCGTCGGCGGCATCTGCTTGCTGCCACGCCGCATTCCTCTCCCAAAGCGCACACAATAAATGCAAACACGCTATCATTAACCGTTAACGAGCAATTGACGCTCCCCCGGGCCGCGTGGCGCGCCATCAATTCATTGGGAGCCGGGCGGTACGTAACTCATCCCGGCATCTCTGTTTATGTAGCGTGACGAACATGACGCAGGGGAGGGAGGGGACGCCGTGTGCTGGCGCCGCCCCGCCGGTATTGGCTTTTAATATCCGCCGTCGGGTGCGAAATCGCTGGAACGCCGCTCACCGCGAACGAGGACCGCTGAAAATCGCACGAGAGTGCCGCTGGCGCCGGGGAGAGCAGCGTACAAAAGGAAAAGTGTTCACGATTTTTTCGTTGGAAGGGGAGGACGATGGCATGGACAGAGAAAAGCTGACACGAGTCTGGCTGTGGTGGAAATTTAGGGAACTTCAGCAGGCAAAAATTTCATTTACAAGCATATTTCAAGTATACTCCAATTGTCGTGGTGAGAGGGCCGGGGGATGACGGCAAACAAACCGGAAGGTGGATACGCGGTGCATTGCCCATGTTTAAAAGTCACCGCTCAAAACCCGTTTGATTGAGATGGCTGAATCCTCAGACGAAATGTTTCTGTGATGACCGCGTGACTTCCTCAAAATTTCAAATTACACAATTTTCCAACGAGATTAACGCAGTTGTTTTCAAGCGATAAATATGCTTTTTTCTTCGGCCATTAAAATAGGTCAAAGTAAAAATCTTCAGATCAACAGCATTGCGATTGCTGTACACACAGAGCACCAACACCAGTCAGACCATTATTCGACTATATCACACCAGCCAGACCATTATAAGACCGTATCACACCAGCCAAGCCATTATTTGACTGTATCACACCAGCCGGGCCATTATAAGACTATATCACACCAGCCAGACAGTTAGTAGGCTGTATCACATCAGCCAGACCATTATTCGACTGCATCCCATCAGCCAGGCCATTATTCGACTGTATCACACCAGCCAGGCCATTATAAGACTGTGTTACACCAGCCAGACAAATAGTGGGCTGTATCACATCAGCCAGGCCATTATTTGACTGCATCTCACCCGCCAGACCGTAAGTCGACTGACTCAAGCACGCCGTTCCACCAGTCAGCACAGCACTCAACTTTATTCCGGACGCTGTTCTAGGCGGTTCGCCATCCAGGTTCGCCGAGGGCCCGCTAAGGTCTCCCTCGTCTGCGATCCCCTGCCTGGCTCGCTGCGGTTTCCCTCCACCAGCCCCGCTAAGATCCCATTCGCCCGCGACCCGCGGTCTGTCTCCACCAGCCCCTCTGAAGCCTTCCTCGCCCGCGACCCGCGGTCTGCCTCCACCAGCCCCGCTGAGGCCTTCCTCGCCGCGGCCTCCGGTCTGCCTCCACCAGCACCACTGAAGCCTTCCTCGCCCGCGACCCGCGGTCTGCCTCCACCAGCCATGCTGAGGCCTTCCTCGCTGCGGTCTGCCTCCACCAGCCATGCTGAGGCATTCCTCGCTGCGGTCTGCTTTCACCAGCTCCACTGAGGCCTTCCTTGCCGCGGTCTGCCTCCACCACCCCGCTGAAGCTTTCCTCGCCGCGGCCTCCGGCCTGCCTCCACCAGCTCCCCCTCCCCCCCCCCCCCATCCGGTCCACCTCGGCCACCCCTGTCCAGGCGTCGGCCGTCTTCAGCGGGCAGCGGGCTCGGCCGATCCGATTTGTCGGGCGCCGCGCTGGCGGAGGGGCGCGAGCAGCCCCAATCAGAACCGCGTCCCGACAGCGCTGAGCAAATCAAGCCGCGCCGCCCGCCCCCCCGGAGCGCCGGCGGCAATATGGCCCGCGTCGGCGGCGGCGTCGGCGGCGACGGCGACGCGCCCGCCGCCGCCGTACGGACAACAGGAAACGCCACCGCGCGGGCCGGTCAAAGGAGCGGGGCCGGCGACGGCGATGGCGCCGCGCCGTCTTGTTTTTCCCCGCTATCAGAGAAAAGGATGTGCATCGTGCTGCTTTAATTTCCCTGCTACATGTAGCGCCGCAGCAGTGAGATGCAAAATGTGCCATTTACAGGGTTATTTGGCCAGTCGGGGCTCAACCCTTCTAAAATAGCCATTTCACCTCGTATTTAATATAACACCTGGCCATTTGGAATGGGATTCACCCATTCCTTAAGTTTAGTGGCATGCGGTACGTTGAGCCTAACAGTTTATTCCTTGGTTCGATTTTTAAAAAAGAACAAATCACCGCTTTTAAAAGTAAGTTATATGTATATGCATACATACATACATATCTCTTTATCCGTAAAATTAACTACCCCTGATCCAAGGGATTGAAAAACTACTGATTTGGGCTCTTCCATCAGTCCTTACCCCATGAACTCCATCGCTGTCATCAAGGAGAGTATCACCACCTGGTATACATCTCCTAGAATTCAGAATCCACAGCAGCGAGGACTTATTGTAGCGTCAATAACACGTCATTGGCCGAAAGAAAGATGCCAAGCTGAATCAGGTGGTGTAATAACTTCGTGTCTATTCAATCGAGAAAAACTCCTTGGGTCCGAAAACCGCTTTTGAATTGCTTTGTCTTCAGGGAGACGAAATAAGCAGTATTTAGGCAATATGATTTCATAGCATTGGTGCTACGTCTATGAAACAGCAGATGTGATCACCGTTCACCCAGAGTCAGTCCTGGCGGCGCGCGCATGATCGTGCTGCACCGATGCCAGGTGGTCTTGCTGCCAGGGCGCAGACACCGGCTTCAGCGAGACGCAACTCTGTCCCTCCTGTTTTCACGGAAGTCTCGGGATAATCGCTGAGCCAAAGCAATTTGTACCGTCTTTGGAATTAACGGAAGGCAATCCAGCGGGATGTCCGAATGGAGTTGGTGTACTAACGTGCCTTGGATGCAAATAAGGGAGCACGTGCTCCGACAACGGAACGCTCTAACTCCGTACTCCTACTCTAACTCCCTACTCCGCACGAGTCAAAGCATAATCGTCCCCACTACCTGTAATGAAAAAGTCATTGGTCGGAACGGTAAGAACAGAAATGAGAACAGCCATGGTCTACGTGGCCATGGTTTATTTGCGGATTTTTAGGTTCAAACATCGACCGCGCTTATTATCATGCCGCTTGCGTACAATGCACAGCAAGAGGTGTTGCCTCCTAAATTTTTGGAAAGTTCCCCCTCCCACGTATTTACGTTTGCATTAAGATCGATCACCAAGTTGTCGGATCCACCCGTTGCCATGCTGGTGGATCTGACGCCTTAGTTCCACGGGTGATAAATGCACTGTAGAATCAAGCAAAGGTCACGATTCTCCCATTTCCCCATCTGACGTTGTGTGTTTTTGTAGCCATACCATGAGACCTACATGACAATTTTCCAGAGGTGCTCACATGTTCGTAGGTAACGATTCCATTGGGACGTGATGCCGACGCACCAGACTGAGAACTGATCGCGAGCCTCATTCAGAGGCGACTGTAACCGTCCCCATTACTGGCAGATTTTCCTGGCGGACATCTCCGGCAGGTAAGAAGACCTTCGGGTCGCTTCCCGGGTAAAAGGCAAATATATTCTATGCAGTCCGCCAGGCGGAACAAAGGCCGGCTGAGATAGACGGCAGGACGTCAATAGCCACGGCCCGGTTCCGTGGCCACCCTGCCACCTAGTAGCTGGTCCGACAACTAACACTTTTAGCTCAGCCGTCTGAGGCGGGCGAATCAGTGCTGAATGCAGACGCGATGTAAGATGTAATTAAGGTGGTATGCAAATAAGGCATTCATATTATGCCTTTTTAATGATTGGTGCTATGTCAAGGGGTAGCTTTTCAAAGCTTTATACAATCGTCTTTGATGTTTTAGCAGGCACCTGAACAGTGATGAAGATCGTGTGGAACGAATATAGCCACCGTTCGTGGTTTGCTTCGTGCTCCGATTGCATACGCATGACACTGGCCATTGATGGTTTTTGATAGGAAAATGGTGGTATGTAGATGCTGAGTGCCGCCATAGGGGGGGGGGCGGGGTAGCATCACAGATACAATATGGTGCACAACTAACACCACCACTGACAGCACCAGTATAGATACATCTGCATCGTGCTGAAACTGACCAGGTTTGGCTGGGACCGCTGCAGTACCGGCTGACGGTGAAGTGATGCAATGGGGGCCAGCGCGCCCGGCGTCCGGCAGGCATCATCCATGCACAGCTCCCTACAGCACTGCCGGTACCCACTCAGGCTCGGCTGCCGGCGTCGTATGGCCAAAATGTTGAGTTGCATACAGTGCTAAATATGGTCTAAATTTATTTTCAGAGCTCGCAAGGAATCCAGAACCTTCTACACTCGAGAGATGTAGTGAGCACCACAAGCCTAACGATCATTTCTTGTTTACGTTTGGAAAGAGTTTTGGCGGCCCGACGTCTCCCTCAGTCATCGCTAGCAATGCTGCCATACTGACGTCCGCAGCTGCCGCCAGGTACCTAGGCCGTAACTGGTTATCAAAAATTGCAAGGTAAGCATCTTTGGCACGCTTAAAGCGCAGACATTTTCCGTTGTATTCAGAGCTGAAGGAAGGTCACATAATATGCAGAATGATTTATTTCACGTGTCGCCATAGTGAATGGTGATACCAGTGATGGGAAGGAACGTTTCATATTTGAAAATATTGAAGCGAGCATGAAATCTGATGAAACAAGCCCACTTATAATTGTTTGTTCACTTTTGAGGTAGGGAAAAATTGCTGTAGACGGCATAATTCTCTGCTTAGTAAATATACTTCTAAATTGCATCATGGTGTGCTTCGTCATCGTTACCTGCACAACATTAATTGAGAGTCATTTGAGTCATCGACCGTTGTATCTGAAAATGGCACTCACGAACGACAGATCTGAATGTCTCGACATTTATATTTTGCTTGGCCTTGATCGCGGCATGACTTATGGAGTGACATAATTTTGGTGACGTTATTATGACGTCATAAATGCCAAGGTGACTTTAAAATACTCGCCCTAATATACCTTCCCCATTTTCGCGGGCGTGTAGCTCAAAAACTAACGGGGGTTAAGAAGACAGGATCATAAACAGTACCGAAAGGTCCTCAAGATGCATATATCAGTTCAAAACCCTATATAAACATGGAACACTTCCTCTAAACTTTCTCGAAAAGTGCTGGTTATATACCATCCATTTGTGATCCCTAGTTTAAAGCCTTCACCGAGCTCTTTCCAACCTGTTGATGCGATGCCTCCGCCGTGGTAAAATAGACACTATCTTTATACCGGCATGGGTATCTCAATATATAGTTCGCTAAGAGGGCGCGGGTAGTGAAACGTAGTACACAGAACAAAGAAACGAGCCCAAAGCATATGGATGGACAGCACGCACACACCGGGTGATACTTACTTCGAAGACACGATTTACAAATGAACCCACAGATTGGCTAGGCCCCTAGACACCTAAGGTATTTCATTTGAACACCAATACAATGTAAATTGTTTAGCGCTAGTCCGCACTTATCATTTATATTTTTGGAAATTTTAGCCGTCGTCAAATCGGATCTATGCTGGCATCATTGGCGCCGGCATAATTTATTGACATAAATGTGCTGCAAGAAATATCTGAATCAACCAGCATGACAGGATATCACGTTTAAGTTAGTCAAAAAGGGTCACGTTTATGTTAGTCAAAAAGGGTCACGTTTAAGTTAGTCAAACAGGGTAACGTTAAAGCTGGTATATTAAGAAACCGGTTGTTGAAATGGAATAATACAATTCAATTCTATTTAGTGCAAAAAATCCCACGCGGCCAACCCGAAACGCACGCTGCTGATCGACACAAATGTCATGGTTTAAACGCAAACTCAATAAGTGAAGTGTGGAAAGGAAAATGGGAGATGTGGGAGGGAAATGTGAAAACTGATTTTAAATGGTAGTATACGCGCTAAGTGCAATATGTTTAGTTACCTAGGTACGGTTGCTGTTTTCAAGCGCTCTCGGCAATGACCATCATATGCTATCTCCACTTCCACCATGGTGTTCTTGCAGCAACTTTAGAACGCAAAAGATAAGGGACTACCATTTTGCGGATCCTTTCTACTTATTGCCAGATACCGCCAGTCCGTCCATGTGGATCAGTTGGATAGGGTGCTTGTCCTCCGATCTACCTACCCGTGGCGGGGTGGGTTCGCGTCGGCTTAGGTGCTCGCTATTTGTTCTTGACAGGTATGACCTGCGGCCGTTGGCAGCGGTCGTGTTAAAGGTCACTTGGTGTCCGAGGGCAGGACGAACAGTGTCGAGCATTGCGGCATGTTATACCTTCTCCACTAAATTCTGCCGTTGCCTGGAATTACGCGATTGGATGGTAGGGGCCAGGGCTCACGCAACAAGCATTGCTTAGCGTGAGCTCTGCTTCCAGGAATCCATCCATTCAAAAGGTTTGGATCAAATCTTTAAAAAGGGAAAATGCACTCCTTGAAACATCTTGCATATACATGGCTTGGCTGGTAGCGTCATGTATACCATTGTCGAACCATATTTACGGGGCTCAGCACAAAAAGAACGGAGCAAGCAAACAAACAAAAACAAAAGCGTCGAAGTTGAGAGACGCGACGTTTTAGTGCTTTTTCGTAAACCTGTTTTGTACCTGACGATAAGTTTTGAAGCTACAAGCAGGTATCTGTGATAGCCAAGATCAATCCGAGGTCAACATCCAAAAATTAGAGCCCTCATAGCTTGTCTGGGTATGGACAGTTTCAGTGAGGACTGTAAGTGTTCCGTTATGTGTAGACATGTGCATTTGCTGGTATAATATTCTACAGTCTTATAACCTGTAGCGGAGTGGCTTTCAGTGGGCATTCCGGCAGTGGCTGGCCGGAATCGTATCATATCAATCGTAATCATTGGAGCATTGCCCCCAAGTGACTGGGTCGGTGTTCTCGGGATCATTACCAATTAAAAACATTTCATTCTTAATAGTGTTGATATGTATTCGCAAGTGCCATTTGCCAAGGGGATGTGCCCATTGGCAATACCCCGTGGCCGATGGCAAATGGGGCATTGCCAATGAGCATATCCGCAAGTCCGCTCTTCGCAATGTTAGGCACCACGCGTGGGAACCTACCCCTGAATCCGCAGAACTGAACTGTCTTCTCATGAGCCGGCCCGCCAGTTGAGCGACAGCCGAATACAGTTTCAGGCGGGGACTCTAGCTTTCTTCGCTTAGTAGTAGCACAGCGGAGGATCAACACAGTAGTGTGTCACGTGCATTGCCTTCGGCTGGATTAAGTGGATTCATCCCATATCGCAGTCGCTTTTGCCAGTCTAAACGCATCTCATCAGAGAATGTTTGGCTGCGCTTAGGCAGCACCATAAACTGTGTTAATGCAAACCTGGAAGGAGTGGCATGTAAACTCCGCGATCCTTAAGCAGGGTGTCGTTGGAATGTCGTCTCACCACCGTAATGCATAGCCAGAGTTTCCCTCTTTTATTAATTTACATAAGCGAACAAAAACTCCTGGAATCGGGCGTCTAGGGAGTAACAGAGCTGCCGGGATGCGTGAAAAATGTGAGAAAAGATCCGTGAAATATCATCCTGTGAAGCTTTGTGAAGCATTTTCCACTGAACACATACAAATTCTTACACTGGTACAGTATATGGTCAACTGGGCTAGATGATATGCACTGCGCTGAGAAAAAGCTACGAAACTGCAAGTGATGTTTCCCCGACATTGAACAACGGACGTCTTTCCGTGTTGGGAGGAAATGTGATGATAGCCCTTTTGATTAATTCTTTGTAGTCAACGCCCAAAGGGCCAATTCTAATTTTTCAGAAAGTTGTGGGCCTCAACCCCAGCCCCATCCCTGATTTCCGCGTCACATGCCCTACAGTGGTGCAGTGCAATGCACATGAGTAATTTGCATGACGATGGTCATTTACGAGAACGCCGGTTATTAAACGCATGACCTCCCACCAACGTCGACCTCGTCCTCCCATCAAAAGTTGGTGGCGCCGTCCTTGGATGCCTGGCATCTTAATGAAACTTTGATGACAAAGTGTGTCCCTTCAAGTAAAGAAGCGATGAGAAGATGACCTGATCAACAGCACAATTTTAAATCGTCTGACAGATTCTTACACCCATTCTGCTACCAGATCATCAGCACTCGGAGTCATTGGTTCGGTACAGGTAACAAATGTGAAGAACCGTCTTAGGCAATAGTAAAGTTCTACAAGCGAACTTGTGGTATTCTGCTCCGCTGCCAGGACCATAGCCATTACGCCTCACAACTAGTAATTCTGCGGTGTGGTGGCATTTGTCTTGCGACGGTACGCGGCGTGCTTACTTGACTGCTGCACTGCGTGAGTGCGGCAATTAGCTCAAGCTCCGCCATGTTAAATGACTGTTGTGCACTGTGCAATGCATTGTTCTGCCTTGCAGCCTAATGGAAGTGCTTTCCCATCGATGTTTTTAATAATCCACTTCACACTTAGTACTAACACGAATTACATACACGCTGCTCACAGAAACTGCAAGAATTCAAGAGAATAAACAAAATCAGAGGGAACTCTAAAATAGGCCAAAAGGTCCGCAACTGCAACAGACGAATGCTGGTGGGAGGTATTGGAATACCGTTAACTGAGGCGAAACAACAGCAAGCTTAAGCACGAAACTGCTTCAGGCCTACGCGCTGCTTTTACTGTGTTTAATACATACTGTCTACTGTGTTTAACGGTGAACATGATGTTCTCACACTTAGTACACTTGCAAATTGGAGCTATCACGGCAAAGTGCGTCCGACATATATCTGAACAAGCTCAATAGTAACTTAAAAAGCTTTTTTGGGCTAAAAACATAACACCAATTCGCGCAGCGCTCTTATTTCTGCTGCATATATTCTAAACATTTCGGTCAAAATGCAGCATCCTGCATTTGTTTTCCGAACGTTGAGCCCTGTCATGCATGCTTTAAAATATAGCGTGTATTGTTATATAACGCCCTGATCTTCGAGCTGGCCTTGGAGGTCGTGAGGTGCACAACGCCAGCAAGCGCAATATGATTTGCTGTCGTAGCGTTTGCCTATGTCCTCTTTGAAACACATTAGTTTATGTTGAAAAAGGCTATGCATATAAGATACTTCGTTGTCTGGGTCAACGGTATGTTAGATACTGCTATGACGTTCTCTTTGGCTACCTCAACGGCCTGTTTTACTCGGCTTACTGTCCGCCTCAAATATGAAGTCATCGCACCTCAACGCGACAGCAGATCACGTGTACCGCTGGCCCAATAAATGTTGGGCCATCTTTCGCATCATATCAAAACCCCTACTATGTAAGCATAAGGTCAAACTGTAGTAACTCTGGTTTCAGGATGTGATGAATCACGCGAGAAAATCTGGTTATCACCTCCGACCACTTTGTGAATAAGATATTGGCTTTGTCTGGCTTCACCATGCGGTGATGGCGAACTAGCGCATCAGGGATGAAGTTAAATATAATCGGCTTATGAAGGTTTTGATTAAAAAACAGCACTCGATGTGAAATCACTTTAAACTGACATGATGGCCAATTTGGTAAACAGTCAACTACTTCAATCGTCCAATGGCTTAGTTATGCTGCCTAGCCATTCAATATAACTAACAAAATGACTCGACTCGAACTCGGCAGTTATGCTCTAAGAACAGCTTCTCTTTGTCTCAGAAAGATTGTGAGATCTTTGCCGGTCACCAGGAGAAAAACCAAAACTGACTCAACGCGCGAATTCGGCGGACGAAGGCCCAGCGTGCATTGCTCCTTTGGTCTTATTTCTCATAGCTGTGGGCAGGCGTTGATGGAAGTGAGCTCTACACATCTCAGCTCACCGAAGAATCTACGAGGAACGGCACGCAGTAGACGCGCTTCAGAAGAGTCTGGACCAATATGAACTCTGCATTCATAGACCGGACATTAGGGTGAAGGAGAATGCAACAGACAGCTGCGTGATATGACTTAAATATAAACAGAGGTGAGCTCTAGTGGGAATGTCATCTCTTTAAAAGGTCTTTCCACGGGCGTAATCTCTATCCAGCCCTTCAGGCACCTTCGCGAAGCCAAGCGCGCGCCAACTGGGTGCGACCAGGCACCATCCCAGCAGAAGCCAACAGCTGACCGCGCCGTGCCTCAGCAAAGGCACTCTCGCCTCTCGCGCGTGCCGGAAGACGAGCCGACTTCTTCCGCGTCCCGTCGGGCGGTGGCCGTGCGGGTCGCGCTACCGGCGGCCGCCGCACCCGACCTCCGCGCCGTCACGCAAAGCCGGCGGTGGTGCGCACCGCGCGGGCGCTGCCGCGTGCCGCCCGACGGCCCGTCGGTCCCGACGCGATAATGTCGCGTCGGGACCGACGGGCCGATCGACCGGACGGGCCGCGCGCGGCCGCAATTAAAACGGTATCGTGGTATTATCGGTCGACCGTTGGCACGAGAACGTCGTATTAGCGGGCCAGTGGGTGGCGGCGGCGGAAGGAGGCGCGACCGCCGCGCACCGGCCGGAGGAGAGGAGCGACGAGACGCGCGGGAGAGCGGGGGAGGGCGGAGAGATGGTGAGGAGAGGGCGGGGAGAGGATGAGAACGGAGGGAGGAGAGAGCGGGAGAGAGCTGGGAGTCAGCGGAAAGAGAAAGACAGAGAACAAGGACTTGGACAGGGGGTGGGGGGGGGGGGGGAGATGGAGTGTAACATGCATTCCAAAAACAAAAGCTGGAAAACGTTTGGTGAGACATGCCTGGCCGGGGTCTTCCACAAATATTCAGAAGCTCGGTACTCTCTAAGAAGTACGTAAAGAGCAACATATAACGACAAACGCACCTGTTAGTTGCGTTGCGGCTTGTGTTAAATTCTGCAGCGGAGTTTTATCTGAAAAAGGAAAGATGTGATGACACGTAATGCAACTAAGCGATCTGCCTCTGTGTGTACTTGATTTTTTGAAGTTCTTACGGTTTTACAAAGCAAATCGTAAGCAGAGAATGTGAGATGCCATGAGAGTAATATTTTCAAAATTATTTTGGCACTAGTCTTTCAAAAAAGCAATTCGGTAAGCATGCCCACTATCCCCTGCGTTTCCGCGTTTACGGTGCACGCCTCCAGCTGCATGCATTCAATTATATTTAACATATTTGGAATAATTGCACAGTCAGCGCTCAAAGACACAGGACTGATCAAGTCTCATTTACATAGCCACATTGCAACTGGCACGATCAACACGCCGCATTATCATCCCCTAGTAGTATAGCTCCCTCATAATTGCCCCCAAACCCCGCCTCTCCCCCCCCAAACCCCCGCCTCTCCCCCCAAACCCCCGCCTTCCCCCCCCCCACACACCCAACGTAGTCCTCTCCGTCAGGACCGGCCCCCCCAGCACCTCATCAGTCCACCCTCTGCCACGCACACACACACCCAGCGCAGCCCTCCCCGTCAGGACCGGTCCTCCCAGCACCTCATCAGTCCACCCTCTGCCACACACACACACCCAGCGCAGCCCTCTCCGTCAGGACCGGTCCCCCCAGCACCTCATCAGTCCACCCTCTGCCACACACACACACACACACCCAGCGCAGCCCTCTCCGTCAGGACCGGTCCTCCCAGCACCTCATCAGTCCACCCTCTGCCACACTGCATTCCGCGCGCCCCAGTATCCCGCCCTGTTGCTGCATCGCCATGATAAACGCGCCGCGACTCCCACCGTATCACATCACACAAAAAATTGAATTCGCCTCGGACAATGCGCGGCCGGCGCATAAATCAGCGCCGGGCGGCTCCCCCGACAGCGGCTGGACACCCCGCCGGCAGGCATTGTCGGCGCCCGCGGCCGAAAAAGGCCGCCATTGTGACGCCGGCGGCGGCGGCGTGCGGCGCGGCGCGGCGCGGCCAAGACGGAGCGGTCGGGGCGGCGGCTGGCTAGCCTGCGCTCGCCTGGCGGGACCAGACTCTGCCAGTGGTGGGGAGGAGCAGGCTGCTCGTGTCACCATGTCCTCTGTGCTCAGGAAAACTGACATGGCCCAGTATGGGTGGGATGAGGTGGTACAGATAACAGGCCGGATCTGCCATCTCTTGATGGGGAACACTGGGAGTCATCAGGGTTCAGTGGGCAAGCAGACAAGCTCACTGAGCTCACTTAAGCTTGCTATCAGCTGGCCATTAGCTCATCGGGCTCACCAGAAAATGACCAAATGCTTACTTGGTCCCCAAAACGATCAACAGGAAAGACGGTCCTTACCAGAATGTAATTGAGTGAGGGGAAAGCTCTGTAGATGGCTGAGCGACGCTACATACAGAGCCTCGGGGTTGGAAGTACAGAGGACTCCCTGACGGTCAACACATGACTCAGAAAAAAACTCATTGGTACGCCGACGAAGGTGGATTTAATAACCGCTGCAGAACATATATGATCAAAATAGACCCCAAGCATGGACTCCAGTTCTTAGCACGCTAGTTTGAATGGGGAAATGAAAGGGGAGTGGGGGTGGGGGGGGGGGGGCAAAGCAAGACATTGTTAAAAGTTATTCGGAATGACACACGCCGCCGCTTTGATCCAGGAGTGCATCCTTGTTTAGTGCAACCATCACCCTGGGATCTTGCACCTCACATAACAGCCCAAGCAGAGGAGCAGGAATTTACCCAAAGTGGGATGTGAGGGAAGAGCGCATTTTCTGCCATTTTAAGTCTTTTCTTGACATATAGTATCACAGGGCTACGACTGCATGTGTCTTAAGCTGGAACAAACTTGCACCCCTGATGCCCAGGTGCCTGTGTCCAGAGTACCGAAATTCCAGTTCAAAGAGCAATCTTAGCTGGATTTTGTAGCATCCGCCGGGACTGTCGGCTGTTCCGCCATTATCCGTGACGGGCGGCACAGCATAGCAATGCAGGATAATCGCTTATTTTGTTGCCGATTTTGGAGCACGGCTGGTGTTGCCTTCTGAGACGCGACACAGATGGGCCTAATTAAAGCCGTGTCTTTTTAACGGTCTGCAAACAAAAAAGGAGTAAAAAAAAATGGTTTCATCATCATCGTGATTGCATCACTTTTGTCTGACTTGTCTTCTTTAAATGACAGAACAAACCGTCACTGATCGGTAATGTCGATGGCGGCAAATTTACATGATGAGAGGTTATCGGATGTTTCCTTGTTCTCCTCGCTGCCAAGAGAGGATTTTCCCATAGAGAGCAGCTGTGTCTACAATTAATAACATTATCAGACTTGATGACGGGCGCAGCCAGAATTCCCTTGGTGTTGCACTACACATGTGCGGTTCAGCAGTGTTGTTATTAATATTACCAGCAGGAAGCCATCACCATTCATGGAAGAGGCAAATCCCGTGTTTTACAACAAAAAACATAGCTTTACTTGTAATCGTAGTTTAGCAAGTTTATGTCATTTTGGTCAGACATTGGAGTGGGCTGAGAAAAGCAGTGGGAGTTGGGCAAGACCCTTCAAAGAGACACGCCAGTAAGGTAACAAAACCCATCTGGACCCAATCACAGCAAACTCATTTCGACGGTAAGATAAAAACTACGCCAAAATTATACAATGCAAAGGGTACCATCTCCGGCGCTAACGATAGTAATGATTTTGTTTGCACTTTCCAGGGATGCACCAATACACGACACGATAGCAAGATGAAAGCATTCTTTTGGCCTTATTTGCATTGTTTGGAGATAGCTAGATTATGACCACAGGTAACACCACCTTTGGGATCTGCCTTGACAGCATACCGTTCCGAACCGATAAACGAAAAAAACACATTTCAGCACCTAAAGGACAGCTAATCTGCTGTACTGTGTGACTGGAGATATAGCGGAATAGCCCACATTTAGTGTTTTACACCAGCGTTTGGTCCGACACACGAATGCAATTTCAGTCAAATGCATGTTCCCTTGCATGCTCCGAATTTTAAACCCTCTAAATGTTGTGTATCCAGCTTTACCTTAGGAGACACATTCTGTTTGTTCGAACAGAAAATCTGCTGGCACTAATTTAGAAGTTACTTGAGTTGCGCATGGTTTGGTCCGGACAAAAAATGCCCTACAGCTGACACCTGACCGGAACAGTTTAGCCTGGATGGGGCGATGCGTCCAGCGCACAGAAAGAAGCATTCTCACCAGTCCTATCTGGTTGAAAAGCGCAGGGGAAACACTCATTAAGCTAAGCCGTATGTGCTCAGGCTGCCAATTGAGGGTGGTGTTGCACGTAAAAATAACGCTATCTGTTGAACAAGTTACTGCATGTGTAGTCACTTCGTTTTCTCTTCTTTCTAGATTTTCTTTTATGGAGTACACAGGGTAAGATGAATACAATGCAAACAACAGGCAGTTTTAAGATAAGCTTCTCACTAACCACGCTTCTCCTTCTCACACGCGATCATCCAAAGCACCTTTATGCATACCCTCGCCTGACAACAGCTGGGCATCACCAAGCGTTTGGAACAACATGCCACTGGGATCCGAGGTGTTGCTTAAGTCCTCATCGAGAAAAGCAGTAAGAACCATACTTTTCTATAGCGTTGGTTTCCACGCAATTGCAACCAGCTCCAATGCTCTGGGTGCGACATTTGACATTTGACCCCAATATGCGGTGTTGGATTCCCCACGGCAAAAAGTCTTTCAAGTGTTGCCACATTTTATGCAAAGTGAGTAATGTACAGTTGTTGATGTTGCTTGTTTCAATCGATCATTTAGGTATCTAGCAGTATCTAGCATCCTCGTGTCGTGCCTTTCACCACCGCTCACCCCAGAAAGTTCGCTTCTAGTATCGGCTCGCTCGGCAATGACGGAGACAAACGTACCAATTTCCTGCAGAGCGGCACCCTAAAACATTTCATTATTTCACCCATTGTACCTGAGCGAATACGATCGCATTCGACACGCGCCTCGTGGGTGAAGAGCGCAGGACCCTGCAGCGATTGAGCCGTTTCCGACACGAAGTGAGCGCCGTCGATGTCAGCCCATTGTTCTGCGTCCCACCGGCGGTGCTGCACGTGCAGGGCGGCTGCGGCCGAAGCGTCCCCGCCACACGACAGCCGAGGCCGACGGGAGCGAGCGGGCGGCAGTGGAGCGCCACACGCCGCGCGCCCCCCAGCGGCTGTTTGTTTTATCCGCGATTCGGCCCGGACGGTGACGGCTTGATCGGCGCGCCCTAATGACTGCGCGCGTCACGTGACCGCGAGTTCATCATGACGTCACACACGTGATACGATCGGTCACGCACGGCAGCGGGTGACGGATGACGTGAGGGGCACTCGAACGGCGCGCGGCGCGAGCGACCCGGCGCGCGCGCCGTGTGGGGTGGTCCCCCGCGTCACTGGTGTCTGCACGTGTGGCGAGACGAACAGGGCGGATGAGGATGATTTTACTAGTGCATGAAGTGGCTGCCCGAGCTGGTGGAGGGACTGGCTGCAGTCGAGAGGCTGGTCTAGCAGAACGGGCCCGCAACCAAACAGACCTTCCGCAATGAAACTGAAGCAGGTTTGGTGGATTCCCCACGGTTTGGCAGGCACACTGCAATAGTATGGGGATCGCACGTGGGGCTCCCAGTCGCCTCAATAAGTCGTCAGCTGCATAACCTCCTGGCCTCGTCATCAGTTCGGACATGGCTTTAGCACGTGGCAGGCCTCAGCGGACGTGCAGCACCCGGCCCCACCCTCCCGTTTACTCCCCAGCCACGTGCCCTCCCCCCCCCCCCCTCCCGTCGCTCTCCGCCCCCCGCGGCGCGGCCTGGCGGAGGCACGCGACCACACTCGCGCGCCCCACCTGCGAGCGAGCATCGCCGGCGGCGATAAAGGCGGTCCATCGTGCTCCGGGGGACGGGCCGGAGGGGTGCCGCCAGGCACGTGCCACTGCTATTAGTCCCGGCCGCCGCTGAAATCGGTCGGCATTAACGCCGGGACGAGCGCCGCTCCGTCGTAAACTGTCGCCGTTCGTGGCGCGGGCCGGCGCCCCACTGCGCCGCACGTTCGCCGCCCACGACAGTGCGGTATCGATCGAAAATGGAGAGTTCGTGCTTTGGGCATCGATCGAAAAGGGGGTAAACTGCGGGGTGGGATGTTCTTGTTTTCAAAGCGAGAGGGATATGATTCTTTAAAATGTCTCGGCTCGCAGGCTTCGGAAGGGGTCAAGACTGGATCTGCGAGCTCTTTCCTGAGGTCTCAAATGCTGTTCAAAATACACGTTGGCTCAACCCCCCCCCCCCCTCAAGTGGCGATGGAGACAGGTGACATGACTGAAGGGTTCGGGATCTACTACACAAGCTTACTTCTCGTTATGACTTGCGCAACCTGAAATCAACAACGCAAGCGATAGCAACGAAATGGCATTCCCCATTTTGAAATAGAAACCGTATTTTGATCACCGTAATTAGCATGCATAGTAAATTATGTCACAATCTTAGTGGTCCCTATCTGACTCGTCAATTGCAAGGGTGGCTGCCACCTTCCATTCGCCGAGGGGGAATAACTGCGGGTGTCTCGCCCCCCTCCCCCTCTCCACCCAGCCCACACCTGTCGCCCCCAGTGGTTTCACCCATGGTGCCTATAAAATATAATGACCATTCTTAAACGTGTCTCGTAGTGCATGTGAGCTCAATAGCTCACCCTACGGTGAAAGGCTGATTGGGTGATATTCAAGTGTGTGGTCACTAACTTCCGCATTAAATTGGTGCGGCCCAGAGTGATCTGCATGACCCGTTGAACAAACCCAGTGTCTTTTACTCATTGTACCACTTCTCGGTAAGTTTCCGCTCAATATTTATGGGCTCGAAACAGCACTGAAGCAAAGGGTGCTTTTAGCATTCGATCATGTAACGTCGTTTGTTTTGAACTATAATGAACCGAGCTCAAAGTTGACCTACCGCTGGATGGTAAAACAAACTGTAATGCGTCGGCAAGCCGACGTCCCCAAAGTGCAGCATCCACAAACATAAAACAGCTTGGAAGTTATTTCGCTGAAAGAGATCAATTTGTAGCATCGTTGTAAAAAAGCATATAATGGCATCAGCTTTCTATTGCCAATCCTTTGCAACAGCATATCGTGACCATCTCGGCATTGAACTATCCTATGAAATCGTGACGCCGAAGAGGCTGATGAGAATTGGACGTTAAACGTTCCCACAATCAGCTGGATAATCTAAACCAGCTGTCTCCAATAGTAAAGACCACACATCATAACATGTGGACAGTTCATCCCCGAATGACTGGAAAGGGAGCGACCAATAACATGCCTAAATACAAGGTGTCCTTTACACCATCCACCCGTACCATCCACAAACTGCCTGCCCATTTGTTGGCCATCGGCACGTGCTGAAGCGATTACGCGCCTGCCACGTCCCCGGCTAATTTTAGGATCAATGTGGGCGTCGTTTTTACTCGAACGCCATCGAGCGAGGCACATCGACCGGGAGCGTGTCGTGCCCGGGCCACATCGGACGCCGGTGCACCGCTTCTGGGAGCTCCCCAGCGCCGGCCGTTCACACATTCACACGCTCGAGCATCGAGCCCATGTGCTGGCTTATGGGCCACTGTTCGCCTGTAAAGGGGAAACGAGGATGGGCGCTCTTGTGATCTTTCAGTTATCCCCCAGGAGAGCAAAGCAGACAGTGTTAGGTACTTCGTCGTGTTTAAGCCTATGCCTGATATAAATCCACGTGCAGAAGCTGCCAAATAACAAATATTGCGAGTTGGTCACTGAGCACTGTTATAAGCTATCGTTACTTAAGAAAGCCGATGATCTACTACTCAAGCCATCAACGTAGAGACAGCGTTGCCATGGAAGGTTTGTATAGCCGCAAGTCAAAAGAGATCAATGTATTTTATGTGCTGAAAACACTTCCTTGGAAGCAAATAAACCGGCGGATGCGTCTACCTACACTAGGGTGTATCATCGAGGGGGTGAATCTCTTGGAATCAGCCGAGACAAAGTTTTTCCATGGCACATGGACTAATGATAAACTTTCAGGTCTGTCGCACCGCACCAATGTTGATATTCGTGAGGCGAGAGCATTTTTTCTTTGATAGGCCAAGAAAACCGTATCCGATACTAACGCCACCTATTTTACGCACTGGGATCATCCTCCAACAAGCCTAGAAGCTGCCACTTTCCACACTACTGGAACTTGATGGATTAAGTATGAAATAGCTATCATGAAGAGCACCAGCAAAACATTGCCAATCAACGTTTAAGCTGACTTTTTAGTAGAGAACATTAATTTTTGGTAAAACCCAAAGCTGTGCAGTTATGAGAATGCTCCAGCAGACCGGGCAAGGTTCAAGTTTGTTATTGCCAACGCATCATGGTGATATTGATTTGCCAGTCATGTGCTCTTTGCGTGGTAGATATGGGTTTATTAATTTAGTTTTGCCGGTACTGAAATATTTCTTTCGAGCACTTAATTTCATAAGCTTGCCGAAGGTTACACGGTCGCGCACAAAACGTGTTGTGATAGGCCACCCGGCTCTTCTGTCCCACCACCAACTGCCGACCACGGGAAAGCCTTGAGCTACACTAGGTGGCTGAGCGAAGCGAAGAGAAATCTCACTAATACCATCTTCAAGACCGCGACGGGTAGACATCAGGGTACTGTGGACCAACGAAGGGATCCCTGTTCTGATCCCATGATCTGAAATATGTGACAAAATTAATTCAGAGGAATTGACATCACCCAAACAGAGTTGTCAGTAAGAAATCAAAGAAAGAAAGAGAGTGACATAGCAACGCTGTCACCGCGAAATTCAACAAGGTTCTTGATGTTGCGAAATGCAAGTGCAAGCCGCAGTGCAGCTTTCCACGCCCAGTTGCCTGCACAGTGTATCAGGAGGACGTTGCCATGAAGGACCAGTGCAGGCACCAGAAGCTTTCCTGGGGTCATATGACCGGGATACGATTGTGGCTAGGGAGGCTCGCGAGATGCGGAGGATGGTCAGACAACCCCAGGGGCGTCGTGGCTCGGCCGCCAGTGAGGCATTGTCTGCTGCTGAACCTGAGTCGCCTTCCCCGCCGAATGCTGAGCCCGCGCCGCCTGCTAAGCCAGCGCTGGCTGCTAGTGCTGATCCCAAACCTGCTCCGGGACCAAGTGGTTTCAGCGCTGGCCAGTCAGCTGAGAGCACGGATTCTTACACGGCTCCGTACATGGTAGTAGGTGGCGACGACACCGATTGTTCGTTCCGGTTAAGACCACTGTCACTGCAGATTATAACAAAGATCTGACTAACACCGCTTTGGCGATCGCCAGATACGGTGGTTCGAACCAGGCCGCTGTTGCTATCATCATCGCCTCTCAACAAGACAGCAGATACGGACTGGCTACTTGAAATAAAATATCGTAGATCCTAAGAAGATCTGCTGCGCAAGAGACAGAGCGAGAAAGGAGACGTCTCGTTAAAATTTGAAGCAATCCACGAGTCAGATTTGACATCCTCTCCTCCGACGACCGAGAAAGCAGGAGCTTTATGAGCCACACGGAGCCAGATGAATGCCGTCGAAAAACACGTGGTTGTCATCACTGAGGCAGGTAGCTGGTACGTGACTCATTTTACGTCTGAGTTCGGCCGTGCCCAGTACTTGTTCAACGAGCTACACTCTGTGAACCCGCAGTGCGACGGTCACATCAATGTGCTCGGCAGCGATTGCACGACACTCGATACCGAAAAGATAGGCGGCGTGTTCTGGCCGTTTGAACTGGCCACAGAGTCACCCGTACACTGGTTCATCTGCCAACTGCACGGCAACGAGCTGAACCTCCTCCATCTACTGGTGAGCTTGGACGGCACGACCCAGGGATCGAAATTTTTCTGGACCCATCGGCAAGACCTGTGCCGGAGAGGTCTGGGAGAGGGACGTTGTGACATTCAAGCTTAGGTCGGGGCAAGTGTCAAACCTGCCGGTCGACCTGATTCAGCAGCTGAGCACCCACCAGCAGCTGCTGTACCTTCTGGCCTCCGGCGTTCAAAACGGCTTTGTCCGAAACGTGGCAGCCCAGCGGCGAATCAGACAATCGAACCATGTCAGGTAAATATGAAAACGCATTATCTTCGAATTTGTAGCAATGAGTGCCTAAAACTCATCCAGTATCAATTGATATTTCATGTGCTCACTGCTGAGCATTTCCTTATTATCATACTTTGTGCCGTAGTATGCATATCATTTGCTGGTCGGTTCATGCTTACTAGCATGTTTGTTGATATGTGTTCTGTCACAATTAAGGACTCTGGATATCGGCATAATTACATACACTTAAAAGGCGCAACTATTTTTGTATGATCAGATGCTCAGTTCGTATCGAATTGTTCTAATATATTCGTTCTTGTTTTCACATGGTTGACACCGGCCGCTCGACTCTAGTTCACATCTTTACCGAGACCTCCAGCAGCGCTCTCAAGGACCTCGTCCAGGACTTTGGCTTACGCAACTTGTTCCCGAGCGCCGCACTGCCCCGCGAGCTGCCGCAGCACACATAGGCCATGGTGCAGCCAGTCCTCCAGCGTAACGGGCACTGGGTCCGTCCGGAACAGCTGCTGCTGGGCATGGTATGGGATGAGAACCACATGGTGCGCGAACAGGTGGTTCCGATCGTCGCGCCGCTCGTGAGCAGCAACCCGAGGGCGTTCTTCAGCACAGGGTCTTCGCTATCTCAGCGGCCGTGAGGTCATCATTGTGAGGCTCAGTGGTCATCTCATCTTCAAGGCCGTGAGGTACAGCGAACTGATTTCCTGGCACGGACCAGTCACACAGCCTCCACTGCAAAACCTCAGCGACTGCGAGCTGCGGAACAATGTGCAGGCACTGCTGGCCATCTTGCTCTTTCTGCTTCACACTAGGAGCGCGACGCAGCGCCGAACTGCCGAAGACGTCTGCGGCTGGAGCTGGAGCTTCAGCAATATGTGAAGCCCAGCTGCGACGGTATTTCTGCTACCGTGCGATATCCGCCAACACGCGTTTTGGGTTTCCAGTCTGTGAGCAAGGTCTGTTTGGGCCGGTGCATCGAATACACAGGCTCAGCAAGGAGCAAGATGTGCATGGGTTTGCCCTACCGCCCCTCCCTCTTCCTTCTCTACGTCCTTGGTACAGGCTGCAGAACTTGCTGTATGTATTAATTTGTACCACAGACAATATATTCTGAGTCATATGCTATGCACAGTTTTGTTTGCATCACGTGAGTTGTCTTAGAGAAGTGAAAGTCTAAAGCAATACTAACCAGCATACTCGTACGAGTTCATACTCAGCAGCACATGAAAATCCGCCAAATGGCAATCAAGCGGGCAATGTCTGATTCAAATATTAGACCTTAGATCGGGACATTCTCGTATCGTACGACGGCTTAAGGAGTGCTCGGTAGCATCGCTTTTATGAGCAAAGGTATTTGATGTCCGTTGCCTCCCACGGCTTGGTGTTACCTGCAGCGACGGACGCCGCCCAACATCGGGTGACTGCAACGCCGGGCGTCGGTTTACGGCGATATTTCGATCGACTCGCGCCTCACGAATTTAAGTTTTTGGAAAGAACTTCTCCTACGTCGTATACCTTTAGACTCCTGCGCCAAATAATTTCCTTTTCTCACTTAGTTTTGCTACTGATGACACATCATGACCTACACGGCAAGCCTCTCTCATCCATCCTTCTACTGGACCCGCCCCTGATCCAGTGAGCTCCTCCGCTCTTCTCCTGGATGCGCCCCTGCTCGGAAGGCTGCTCGGCCGGCGCAGCCGCCGGCCCGTCGCCGCCGGGCAGACGCCGTCGGCCAGCCATGACGGCTCACATTGCCGCCGTCGTCACGGCGAGCGCCGACTGTTGCCGCCGGGCGTGAATTATGGCGCGAACACGGCGCGCCAACTTGTCAGATTGAGACAAAGCTCGAGCAGTTGGGTCTTCGAGGGGAGCGATGGCGGCTATTTGCCTAGTTTGCACTGCGACCCGAGGTACTTGGCGATGAGGAGGCCCAGCTGCGAAATCTCTTGGAACGGCTGATAATGCGCGTCCGTTGCATGGTGGCGCCAAACGGCGGTATGTGTGGTCTAAACCAAGCTGACAGGGAGAAAGGGGGAGAATAACCTCTTGAGAATGATATATCTGAAATGATTTTGAGTCGAGTCAAGACCAAACGGGGTGGGATAGAAAGGGGGAACAATTTATTGGTCATAAAGGACAGGCGTAGTGACAAGCGTATTTCCTAATAGCTCGCGACGTTGCAATAAGTAGAGGCGGTTTGGAGTGAAAATGATTTTGACATGCGGAGTGAATGCCCGAACTGTATGAAATCCCACCTGGCTCCAATGCATGGTTCAACGTGGTCAACAACAAAATAAATAAACGCCCTTTACGAACACCGAAACGCTGGTGCATGAATCCCCATTTACGAGAAAGATATGTAGTCCCGAACAGAAAAACCTCGCTGGCGCATTGTTTCAGTGGATGACCCCACACTGGCGGGCGAGTGGGCGAGCCGTCGCCATTCTAGTGTGCAGAACCAGCCGATCCGGACGCCCGTCGTGTCGCGAGTCCGCACCAACCTCCGCGCACGCTCGGCGCGGCGATCATCGGCATAAATCAGTCGCCAATAACGGCGGGTTCCGGGGCTGGCCCTGCAACAGCTGGCCACCGCCCCCGCCCGTGTGACGTCACCGGTTACATCACGTGACCACATTTGAGCGTGATGACGTGGCACGGTGCAGGATGCCAAGCTTTCAACGCGCAACGTGGAAGCCGAAGGAAGGAGCCTAAACTAACACTTTGCACACAGCTAACGCGGATTTTACGCGGATTACGCGAACTTACAGGACACAATTCACGCGGGTTTGTAATGTGCACATATGAAGTAGTGTAACAGGACAATTCCACCGTGGCATGAATCCAAGCCAAGACTTCTCTGACGGTTTTCATTGTCGCCACCGGCGATGAAGCAAAGCACACCTGGGCATTTTACTTCTGAATCAGTTTCGCTCAAGAGCGAGCTAAAAATTTGGTAACACTGGTGGTCGTTCAAGGTAGTATTGCTGGACTGAGGAAGAACGAGGGACTGATCAGTACTCCCGGCAAACAGTTGCATGAACATCATGGTGGAATATGACCAGAAACGTGATTTAAATAGCGCCTGTCTCCACGCAAACTTCCCAGAGATTCCAACGCCACAGCTACCAGGACACCATCTGAGGGGCTGACGAGCAGTGTCACAGAAAGCTCTCTTTTGTGCCGAAAGGGCACAATGTTTCTTTGTTTACTTTTGATCGCGTTGTATTGTGCTGCACAATGCGCTGCGTTGTGATGTACAATGTACTCTGTTATGCTGCACAATGCGTTGTGTTGTGTTGCACAATGTGCTGTGTTGTGCTGCATTGTGTGAGGTTTGGCGCATCACATGCAAGCAACCACCTCAAGGACTAGCATCTAACCAATCCTGTGGGAATACGGACAGTTAATGATGATAAACCATGTATGGGCTCCTCTGCGTGTAATTTTGTCATGGGCCGACGTTTAGTTTAATGGTGATGGCTGCGTAGTTCAATGAGTAATCATGTCTTGTGTGAGAAAGGCTGACTTGGTATCGGTGCTCATGGCATGTCAATTCCTCCTTGCGACAAGGCCAACACAATTCACCACCGGCCTTCAAACAATAGCCGCTACACTGGCGAACAAAGCCAGGAAAAGACCGGTGTTCTTTATGCGGCCACAGCACCGTAATAGGCCCGAAACACGGTGGATTTGCACACTGCACATTTGTACCGTAGAAGAAAACGGCTTTTCCTGAGTGTAGTGGCGAAATAAATACCCTGTAGTCACATAATGTGGTTGATCTATGACCACTAATTGGGGCACGTATGGGACCGGATTCATAGAAGGTCACCGTCACGTCATGCGCTACGATCGTAAATTATGGTACTTTTCACTTACGTGCTTTACCTCCGGAGTTCTGTTTTAATAACACTGCTGCTTTTGCGCCGCCGTTCCGGCTCACACTAGTGCGAATTGGTGGGCACGGCGGAAAAATTAAAATACAAATATTACTGCCCGTCCAGATAAACAGAGCGTGTTTGGCCGCTTTGGCGTGATTCTAATAGCGTCCGTTGAAATTTTCCAGCGGATCCTGAAAAGCTGTCCAAAACAAAAAAAATATTACATTGCGAGGCGCGTATATAGGACGTCGTGTGGTCATGGTGGTTATCATGTGGACGCTGATCTCCTTGGACTCTGTGGACGTCTCTCCGTCGGCATATTCCTTGTCCTCTGTATTTCAGGTCGAAGCTTTCGCCAACAGAAGTTATGGTGGTCATCTTGGATTGATAGAAAAAACCAGCAATTATATTCCCCTCTGTTCCTTCTGAAGCCGATGCGAGCTCGTTCCTCGCGCAACCCTCGCCATCCTCGCACCCTGTTCCTGCAGCAGTCGGCATACTTTGGCCCAGTCTGGCCTGCCCGCCGTGTCTCCTCCGCTCCGTCCCATCATCACATCGTCCCCAGCCGCCACGTCTGACCCAACCGCCTAATCACCGCCCCCCACCCCCGCCCCGCCCCGTCCTAACGCCGAGCCCAGCAGCACGCCGCTGGCGCCTGACCTACCTGTCATACGCTTCTCCTGCTCGCTCATGTCGCGCGGGCAGGCGGCGAGTGAGTCGCGGCCCAGGTACAAGCCCGGGCTGAAGTAGGAGCGCTCGCGGCCCAGCTCGGGCGGCGCCATCTTGACGCGGTCGACGCTGCTCTTGAGCGGGTCGAACGGCGCGCCGGCGCCCCAGCTGGGCAGCCGGTAGCCACAGCCGGCGGGCCACTCCACGGCGCCGGCCAGCTCCTCCTTGATGGCGTGCGGCGCGGCGCCCAGCCGGGAGGTCATCAACTGGCCCCGCTTCAGGTCCAACGGACCGCCCGAGCTCAGGTCCGAGCAGCTGCCGCCCTCGTACATCGCCTGGGGCAGGGGAAGGCGCATGTCAGACAGAAGCTGCTGCTGCCGTCGTGCGACGCCTGGGACAGGGGAGGGCAGGGGAGGCGCAGGTCAGACAGGAGCTGCTGCCGCCGTCGTGCGACGCCTGAGACAGGGGAGGGCAGGGGAGGCGCAGATCAGATAGGGGCTGCTGCCGCCGTCGTACATCGCCTGGGGCAAGCGGAGGCGCAGGTCAGACAGGAGCTGCCGCCGCTCTCGTGCAACGCCTGGGGTAGGGGAGGCGCAGATCAGATAAGAGCTGCTGACGCCCCCGTGCATCGCCTGGGGTAGGGAGACGCAGGTCAGACGGGAGCTGCTGCTGCACTCGTGTGACGCCCGGGGCAGGGGAAGACGAACGTCAGATAGGGGCAGGCGCTGCCCCCGTACAACGCCTGGGCACGATTCTCGAGTAACATGGAGGTTATGCAGTGACAGCTGGCAACACTGTGCATCATTGCAGGTAGGGAGGACCCGTAGGTCAGATGGCAGCAGCTGGCCCTCTGTTGTTTATTGCCTGGTTTATGAGTCAAACAAGGGTCAATAGGTCTTCAGCTGCCCCACAATGGACGAAGACGCGAAGTTGCTCGGTCAATATTGTCAAGAGCATCGCGGGAATGCAGTGTTGTTTTAACGTGAAGCTCAAACATGAATTTAAAGACATAGCTGACTTGCAAGCGTTTGATCAGACTTTGAGGTATTCAGTGATTGAAACAAATGGAATAATTGTCAGGATATATGAGAGCCCTAGCGTAAGGTCACTACCGTCCTCTCAGTCCGGAGCATCTGACGCTGTTTCTAAGTTGTTTCTGGTGATAAAAATGGTCTGAAAATGGAATAATCTGGTGGCTTATCTCTTTCTCTTGATAACACTGTGGTCAAAATTGAAAAGCTCAGCAGTTTACAGATGTGAATATGTTTTGATTACTTGAAGCTCTCAGTATAATGTCGAAAGAATGATTGCTGTATGGTCGCATCTTCTTAATACTGCTGTTCAGCATTGAAAATAAGCACATCGTGGAAAAAATGTGTATGTTTACACGACGCTCTTGGCTGTGCTCACAACACATTGCTTTCACGAAATGCCAATCATTTGAGCTAAAACTTTGTTCTTAAAGGTTTACAATGCGAAAGTGTGGAAAATACACGTTAAACTACATGCTCCAAGGCGGCGTTCTTGGTGTCACTGTTGATCTTGTCTTATCACACGGAAGGTACGTTACTATGATAAACGTCGATGAGACGTGTGACGATGATGGACATGATTCGTGGTCCAAAACACATTAGACAATACTGTGAAATGAGCTAGCATTTACCTGTGTGACCTGTGTGTCAATTTTGACCTTTAGGTCATTCACGGTCTGGTTTGTGTCTCGCTTATGACCGACTCATGACTTTCTTTGATCACGCCAACTGTCTGTATACTATTTCGTGCGACACATGTTGCAGCTCCATCGCATTCGGTGTGGGATTAGCATTGACATCATCCGCCCCACTCTATCCCACGAGCTGTCAAATCCGGCGAGACCATCGGAGCTGCTAAGGGGTATTTATTACTTAAAAATAATAGCCGATGGCTGAAAGCAAACTTCGACCACGTATGTTCCTACTGGGGGTCAGGGCCCCACGGCCTGGCTCATGTTCCGATGCCGAAGCCTCCCGCGCAGTTTTGCTGCGGTATGTGACTTATTTTTCTATAGCCTTCAGCCACAGCCAGCATGTATGTGCCCATGCCTAGCCATGCAAACGTACTCAATTTACATTTGCCATAAGTTTATGATTTCCACAGCTTACAGCGCCTGGAAGAGTCATAAATGTCATCGAAGTGAACCATGCAAGCATGACTGTTTCAGACGGCCCAGCCAAGTATGAAACCTCCTCCCCGGCACGACACAAGAAGCAAGTCACTCTACAGCTTCCTTCACCACACAGTGTCATTGAAAGACAGGCTAGTGAGCAGGCAGCAGACTGAGACACTACAATGGAATACATCAAAATGTATAGAGAAGTTTTGTGGTTCTATGCTGTTCGCAGCGAAGTGTCGCAAACAAACGCGTACTGCAGTTTTACCCTGGCGCCCATGCAATAGTGCTCGCGGGCCCAAACCCATGAAACAGTGCTCACAGACTCGTCCGCCCTTCATTCCTCATTCACGCCTCATTCTGCACATTCGTGATGCCCTGTTTACCTGGAGCAGCGTTCATGTACCAGCCATGTGTGGCCTAAGTGCGGCCTCTGATACTTACAGATGGCATACCATGACCCCCTCCCCTGACCCCCCCCCCCCTCTGACCCCCCTCCCCTGACCCCCCTTCTCTGACCCCCACAGGCAAACATTTCAGGTATCCAAGTTCAGGGTTGCTAACCTCTGTGGTAAACCCAATCTATTCAGAGTTTTCGCATGTTTTGCGGCAGGTGTTTGAACACATGCTTGCCTCAGATCCCTGACACATAACATGTCCAAAGCCACATCGAAATAACAGAATCGCGTAACAATTTGAAGCTAATGTGTGAGTAGTGTGACTTTTGAAGCAATGATGTGAAACTACCAGTTACTGGGCAAAAGGTCCATAGATATTATCTGCACAAACACTACGCATCACAGCCTACGTCCATAATTACAAATACAGTATATGCCTGAGTGATTGTGAAGCTATTGTTACGCCATGTTTCGATTCCATTGGGTAGGCAGATATATCATCCATCCGAAAACTGCGAAGAGTTTATATTGCATTTCATATCGTCATCATACCTTGCAACACTTTTCCAAGTGTGCTTGGTATTTACAATCATCTTTCCACTCATAATCCTCATCAGTATCATGCGACGAAATACGTCATATCAAAAAGGCCAACCTGCGCATGAATCGGGAGAACTCTCTTTCACATAATTGCTCCTTTCATCAATCATGAGGCTGTTACCCACTCCGTCTTCCACAAACGTGCGTGTCGTGTTTGCTTCAATGGGCCGGGCTGCTTTTATGTGGCCACATGATATAGTGTCAGGGCGTGGAATAAGCACGACGTAGACATGCTGTGAATAACGCCCGGCGGGCACGAACACTGGGCAACATATTCTTAACGCTGAGGCTAGGTTTCAAAGGGTCGGCAGTGGCTCCTTTCGCGTTGCCGAGCATTTATGGTTTGTTTCTCGTCGAATAATTGCGTTTTGATTTAACGCAAGGATGGTGAAGCCACATCTCGTGCTGAAGAAGTGTGGGGTCGAGGCAGTCATCTCTCCCGCGTAAACGATTGAAAAGGCCCTGCTTCTTGAAATGACAAGTACAGGTTTACACTTTCCAGCGGCAACTTTTCGAAATATATCACAATAGCTTGACAAGTGTATTCAAATGCATCGCGTAGCTACCTTTTATGACAGAGAAGTATGCACACTTTGATACTAAAATTCAAACAGGACAAAAGCTTTCTTGGCCTGTTTGTTGTGCTTTCTGTGGTGGATTTACAATTTTCTCGCTTAGCTCCATCTTTTTATGAAACTACACACCTGGTGCAAAACCTTATTAGTGCTACGGAACTGTGTAGAATGGGATGCGTGACCAAGTGAGCATCGTCACTGTTGTCGCTTGTTGTAATGGTGAAAATATTCACGACAATTATTTCTTCCATGTCAGCTCTGCTTTGTAATAGCACTTACTCAATGGACATTATTTTTTACTGCAACTGTCTCCAATAGAATGTGACAAACCAATGCAATGTTGTGTTAGAATGTTTTCTCGTACGATATAATGGGACATTTAGGTGAAATGTGCAAAGAGCAGGGGTCTAGCTAAAAAATCTACGATTTCAAAAAATTAGAGCTTAGGTGTTTGCCCCCCCCCCAAAAAAAAATGGAACAATCTTATTTCGGCTCTCTCATGTGCGCTTTCAGAGACCATAGTCATATCGCCTTTGCCTGCACATCTTTGTTGCATTATTAGCTCACCCGGCTTACCAAACTTGTCGACCTAACCTGCCTCCTATCATTTAGCTGGCGTGATTCACATCAACATGGCATCCCCTTTTACCATCGTCCTGACATAAAGAGGCTGTTTTATGAACAGGCGTCAAGTTCGTGACCACCACAAAGACCACACTAGCCTGGCATGGTGGTGGCAGGCAAGACGAGCATATTTCTGCTCACAATTTTCACATTTTTTTTGTATGGGATTTATCTCCAATTCATCAACGGACACTTCCTAACAGTTGTCAGGGACGTGAAAGATCCTATATGCTGGAACAGCGCATCCACAGCATGTCAACTAATTGGCTCCATAAGGCTGACACCGAAGCGACATGTCTGGTGAAGTCTGCAGGTTTCCGAGAGCAGCACGCTCTTCAACTCTGCGCGACAACCTCGTTGTGAGGGAGCTGCGCATGTGTTGTAAAAGAGCGATTTGTCCCCGGCATGATCGAGAGAGGACGGGTTAAAGTAAGTGTCCTACCGATGGGGCATATTTCAAAAAACATGATATGGTGAAAGCTCATGACTAGTTAGCCTAATGACAGCACTGCGTCGCACCACTGCACCACCGTCAAAACATAATAAGAACTACATTTTCATCATTTTGAGTTCAAATTATGCTGCCAACGCCTTGTAACAGCACCACGCTTCTTTTCTGCAGTCCCGACTACCGTCGTCATGACAACGACCATGCGCATCCCTACTTGTGCGAATTAAAAAGTTTATGGTGGCCCAGCGGGTAAGGCCCGTTGCCGAGAAGTTGGTTGGTTGAAGTTTAAACCAGTAGGTCACATGAATCGTGTGACACTCCCGCTCCCAAAATCAATGTGCACCTCCTTTTCTAACATGCCATGCGTTTACCACTATGCCACTGTGGTAAACGCCATAAGGGATAGATCAAAGTCATAGTCTTAGGTTTCGTTGAATTCGAGGGGAAATAGCTTGGTATTCACAAATCTTGTTGACTAAGCGGATCGTTGTAAGCTTTCGTAGCATTCATTACGTAACTATTTCGACATATGAGTGTGTGACAAACGCTGCAAAAGGCAAATGAAATGTGTTACTCTTATAGTGGTGAACAGGGAGTCAAATGATATTTCTACCGCAGGGCTTGCTACCTCGAATAGACATTCTTAGCTCTTCAGAAGGATGCAGGCAAACTGGTATGACTGATCAAATTGTACGCGTCGGATGTAACGATAAGTGAAAAGTACAAAGAGGTGGCATACTCCCTTTATAGGAAGCCGCACCACGACGCTGCACCCATTATACCAGAAAGACATCTCCGTTGCGCAGCTGACATTGTGCTATTTTAACACTTGCATCACCTGAATCGACAACGGTGTATGCCCGGTGCATCAGAGAAAATTAGCCGCTGCATGGTTGCGCTGAAACCACCCGAGTCACGCATGTCATAGCACTGCGCCCATCAATATTGTGATCACAATTTGAATGAGGACCACGTTCGCGCGGGCCGAGTGCGAGGACGACGAAAGCGTCATCGACGTGGGCGGCCAATGACTCGATATGAGCGGCCACTGACTCGGTGTGGGCGGCCAGTGACTCGAATGGGCGGCCACAGACTCGGTGTGGGCGGCTAATGACTCGATATGAGCGGCCACTGACTCGGTATGGCGGCCACTGGATCGGTATGGGCAGCCACTGACTCGGCGTGGGTGGCGACTGCTGACTCGGTGCGGACGGCTACTGACTCGGTGCGGACGGCTACTGACTCGGTGTGGTCGGCCACTGACTCGGCTTGGGGAAGGCCATTGCAAGACTGACAATGTCACCCGCTAATTACGCTGTGTCATAAAATCGATACCAGCGTGGCGATATGCTCCCAAAGAAGTCCACAACCAAGTGGCGAAATGTGAATGCTCCAAAATGGATCTTTTCTTTTCAATGGCTGAAAGCAGCGTTTATCGTTTAGCTGTAAAACACAGGACATTTGAGGTCTGGAGACACTGAGCCTGCCGGGGGCTGCGCCCAACTGTGGGCGTTTGAGATTTGGTTAAACTGGCTGGATGCACTGAATCAGGCCCAGGTAAACTGAACACATGGTTCCGAAGACAGATGCGCAGCGAGGTGACAAAGTCGCGCTATCCGTACGGACAAACTAAAAGGCTGTGAACCTATAACGCCTGCAAAAATAGGACGGGGTGTTTGAGCGACATCTACCATGTTATGTCACTGCTGATTTTGTACGTTATGAACACCTTGTCCATTTTCGCATGTGCCGTTGGTAGTTTACTGTTACAAGTACATGTCTTCTGTACTCCTATATCACCTTACCAAGTTTCATGAAGTAGTTGCAACTCAGGGATGTTCCGGTGGTCCGGCAGTTATCAGGCATTGCAGGGGATGAAAGTGTCCCCAATTTAAAAATCATATTTTAGGCCACTTTTTCAGGCACGCGTGGTTTTGAGTTATATTTTTATATTAATCATAATCTTAGCGGCGTTTGCCATCAGCAAAGTTCACCATATTCACCCCTGTCTAGGGCAGCGTCGTCTATCAATAACTTAACTATAAAATAGTCAGACAGCTGTACAGTCGTGCGTTATAGCTGCATACAATCACTTCAACGTGCTTCACTTAAGCGAAATGGAGATCAGGTCATATCAGGCTATGTACATAAATATTTTGGAATGATCTGAAGCGCTGGTTCCAGCAAAGTGGTCTGCCACTCAGATTCAACCAGATGAGAGTATGCATATCCCGCTATTAAATCCTGTTCCCACCTTGCTAACGCGACATAACGCAATCGACGGGCGGTCGGGTCAACCAGTGACCTTCCGGCCCGTAATGGTCATGTGACCACTTCCGGGCCACGCAACGGCCAATCAGTCCGCCATCCGGCGACCACCTGACCGCAGCGACCGCCGCCCACGCGCCACGTGCGTTTCTTTGCCGGGGCGCCTCCGGTTCAGGAAGCTCGCCGGAAGCGGCGAGCCGGACGCGGAAGGCGATCCGGCAGCTTGCGGACGGAAGGTTTACTGGCGATACGGCCGACTGTTCAGGATGTGGCGACGGAAATGAGTTTTTCCATGGAATCCGCTCTTTAACGAGCGGGCGGCGGGGGCGGGAGCGACAACAGGCCATTGCGGGGGAGGGACCCGACGGCGAGGGACGTCCCTACCTGCCGCGAGCGACCTGGGCACGTGCTAGGGCGACCGAAGGGGCGCCGGCTTACCTCGACTGGGGCGCTGCTCGTCGACGGAGAGCCGCGTCGTTACTGGCTGGCGTCGCGCAGTTAGCCGTCCAACCGGCAGACGCAATGGTCGCTCGTATTTCAACGCAAATAGGCGGCGACCAAAGCTCGAAACCAATAATTGAATAACATAAATTCGTAACGTCCAACTTGTGTGCTTAAGTCCACTTCTTTCATTACCCAGAGGAAATGGGCGCGGAAGTGGCAGATAGCCGAGGCAAACTCGGGCCGTCCCGGTGGGCGTGGCGTCGGCGCCGCGCTCGACCAATCCGCGTCTAATGAGAGCGTAATTACGCGGGGGGCCGCCTCTGGCGGCCGGCTGCACCAATGGGCCGGCGCGGGCGGCCGGCGCCCTTGTAACATATTGACGCTGGGACCCCTGGCCGGCGGGAGCCACGGATCATTGCCGGCCGAATGATGGGCCATCTCCGCCAGTCGAAGGCGCCACCGCCGCCGCCGCCGCCGCCGCCGCGAAGGGCACAGCGCCGCTCGGAGAGTCGTCACTCCGGCTCGTCGCGCCGGCGCCCGGTTTCGCTGTTTTGCATAAACGCGTGATTTTGGTTGATCGCGTCAGTAGCCAGCTCGTCAGAGCCGCGTGACAAGCTGCTGTTGCTGCTGCTGTAGCTCATGCTAGAGCTCAGTCTGACTGGAAAATTTTCCCAGGCACTCTGAGGCGTCCGTGCCGTGTTCCCACTGATTACGATCGCTACAATCATCCATAGAGGGTTCGGCAAAAGGAACGTAGGACGATTACAACATTAACCACAGGTTCACTAATTCCTCACGAGGACAAACACAATTACTTCTGCACGATATGTCCACCATACACACACTTTATTGTGCATGGCCTTGGTGGCTCTAGGTCACGAACAGCAAATTTATCAGGTCCAGTCGGACCACGCGGATTAGCTGTCCGGGTCTGCGAAAAGCACTAATGTCGACATGAAACCACAGTCCCGGAGCTTCAGACTGGCCCGAGTCCAGTTGGTGTGCCCTGTCCCCCCCTCACAATCCACCAGCTGTCCACACCTTGTACCATCCCATCTTGATCCTGCTTTAACGGCAAATAACAGGGCATCACCTTCCTGTGCTCCAGTCAGCAGTCTGGCCTCTACCGGGTTCCCGTGCACGGCGTTTCACGCCAGCAGACCCTGAATCAGTCCCGGTCTCGTGCCGGGGGCCATTTGAGTGTGGCCAGCCCGCCGATTTGTCACCGGGTCGATCGCTTGCGCGGCTCAACGATGTTTCACACCGCAAACGGGGGCCGGAAAGGACTTCCGCCCTTTAAAACGCCCTCAAGACCCGGTGCATCCTGGACTGGCGAACGATCTGTGAAATGGTCCCTAACTGCTGCTTGCGTGCGCAGTGATCGCGCTTATCCGCGTCCCACCGCTGATACCGGCTCGCCTATTGTTGTATGCTAAACGGTGAATGGTGAACCATTCGCTCGGTGTTATTACCTGAAAGGAGGGGAAGGACGTGCGTAATGACTGCAGAACTGCTGCCGACTGGCGTTGAGGGACGCTCGCACCGGGGCCAGCAGTGCTAATGGTGCCAGTGGAGCGCCGTGTCAGAGCCCGTGCTATAGCAAAACTTTTGGTGCGGTGTGTGCATTTGGATATTTGGGCGGTTCCGTGCAGGCACTCTCTTCAAATTTTAGAGAATCTACGCACATTTTTATATTTGTGTTCACGTGCATATAGTTATGGCGGCTTTCGACTATGGATACCGCTTATGAAGTGCGCTTCCAAACGCAGATGTGTCTGGTCGAGCAAAAATATCCCTCACAAACGAAGGAAAATGGGTTTCGGGAAAACCCCCTATATTTTGCATCAAAAGTGAAAATTAGACATCCCTTAACATATATAACATGAGACCACGATGTTCGGTATTTTTACATATATGCCATGTAAAAGTCAATTGCACACTCAGCAACACAGAAAACGTTCAAGGTCTTTCCATTTCCACCAAACACTCTTCAAAACTTTCGTTTAAACCCAGTTTCTCGTTTGGTCTTGCCAAACGTGTTCATTGCACATGTGTGCTGTTTTCTAGGACTGATATTTAGAGAAGGTGCGACGAGGATGGCTTGTAAATAAGTAAACTTAAGAAGTGAATGCGTTTCATAAAACGGGAGCCTTTCAAGTACAAACTGATTGCTTCTGATTTTCCGACTCAGATCAAATACTGGCTTAAGATGCGAACAAAAATGCATGTATTTGGCAGCTGACGTTAACTGTTGCACTTTTAAAACTAGATGTAATTTACGTAATCATTTATTTAAATAGGCTTGCCAGGATTTAACCGAAAAACAAAAGTAACCAGAAGCATACACAACTATGTCCCACCATACACTGAGGGACATGTACTCCCCAGGGAGCTTCTCTGAGAGTAAATCCTTTAGCAAAGCGCGTCAGAATGATTCTGGAAAAAAAACATATTTAGAGAGTCTTTTGTCTGTTTTTATCCCCTAACCGTTGCTAACTCTAAAAAGGTGCTGTGCAATCCCTTTGATCCCGGAGTTTTTGGAAAGTCCCTTTTTGACCCTTGAGAAGACACCTATCGGATTGTTTCATTACACCAACAAACTCTCATGCGAGTGTCCTATGATGCCACACAAGGGTCACAGTGGAGTCATGGAAAACGTGACACTGTTCAAAAGAGTCAGGATACCATTGACAACGCTTGAAGAAGTGTCACTCTAAAACTCCATCCAATGGACTGTTCCACATTTCAAGGTATTGTGGCAAGCATCACATGTGATGAAGTAAGCTCACGTCTAACTATTGTGGAAACTTTTGAAGTGGAAAAGAATGCCCAAGACAGCAAAATTTCTCTATTTTGTAAATGTGCACATCAGTGCGTCATTATTTGATTGCATCATGGAGCATTTGTATGACAGCACTCACTTGTGGCTCCCGAGAGGTGGCCCGCGGTGGTGCTGGATGTGTGCTGAGCCAAATTGCATTAGGTTCTTGTGTTTTGGTCCTTTCTATAGGTATTCTTGCAAAGCTAGCTGTGAGTGTAAGGAGCCTACTCATGTTCATATGTGCGGTCATGGTGCTATTCTTAAACCATTTCATTTCCAGTCTTATTTTCATGATAATTAAGAGGAGTGCATAACTTTTTATTTCATGTGTCATAAAACGTAATTCGTGTCAGAATATTGCATAACTTGCACAACATTGATTGCGAGCCAACTGACGGGCGTTACACATCTGGAAACGGTGCTCACCAACGCCAAATATGGACGACTCGATAGTTATATCTTTCCTGACCTTGAACACCGTATAGCCAGTAAAATGGCAGGATTTGGATGCCGTTATTATGACAAAATGGATGCTTGGGTACCCCTAAAATAGTATGCACGAAAAAGTATGCTTATCTTTGCGGGTTTATAGCTCAGAGACTAAAGGATTCTAAGCCTTAGGTTCAAGTCTTTCTTTATGTTTAGGTCTTTTAGTGAGGACGACCACCAAATTTTAAGCAAACGCGCCCGAGCAGCTGGCTTAGTGGGCGCTCCTTTAGGATGAGTGGAGCGTGGTCAATTTGACCACCCTGAGATCTCAAAAATCATTAGAGCTTGACCTACAATGCTCCGTGTAGATAGGTCAATATGTAAACTCAGTGGTGTGCAGTTCAAAAACACCTGGACCATAACCTCGGGCCAAATAATGTCAAACAAGGCCAACTTCCAAGTCCGTGTCCGGAACACCCTCAAACCTCCTCATGCATCCACCTTAAACCGACATTCCTCTTCTAAGCAAAAGGTCACTGGCGTTCGTTCCAGGTCAATGATCTTATTTGACTTTCAGAATATCTCGGTGACCAAAACCTATGAGATTGTTTTGATTGTTGAATCCGAATAAGTGTCAAAAGTTTGACTAGGGAGCATGATCAGTGAGATCAGATCAGCATTGCTCTATTTGTAAATTTGGTAATTATGGAGACTTAGGTACTTGGATATGATACATGTAGCAGTCTGATAAGAGGAGTCATGCACTCATTGCCCACCTCCCTGGAATATGGCACCACCCAGGAGGCCTCTCTGTGAAGAGAGCCCATTTTGTCCAAGAGACCTCAGGAAATTCGTGGCGCTGCACCTGCCCACAATGACGTCACCGGGAGTCACCCGTTGGATTCCACATCAGCAATCCAGCCACCCAGGCAGAGGGCGCATAGCTTTAGTGTGTCTGACGTATGGAACCCATCGCAATGGTGGCCGTCCAAAGCCGGCTGTGCCCTGCGTGGACAGGGGCATCTTCCACTTAACATTTGCTACAGTTGTTACAAAGAAATTGGGTTGATATAATCATATTATGCTGTCGCGAATTAGGTGTCATGCTCAGAATAATGGCTACAAATGAACAAAGTATCCAAGGTATCGGTCCAAAGTATTACAATAATTGAGCCAAAATTTTACTGCTGCATGTGCTAGAATGCTGAAATCATTCCTGGGATAATACAACTTTTTATACTGCCATAATGAAATTGTTAGCCCTGTATTCTGAGCGACACCATTGTTCAAGCATACGGTGTAGCATCAATCACGGAGATGCTTTATAATGATGTCGAACTACAAATTTTAGTACCGAGCACATGACCATTGTGGAGTGCGTGTTTTGGACAGCAGGCAGCTGCATGGGGCAGTTGCAGTTTTGGAATTGGCATGTCAATTTTCACTATTTTGTGCAGGGTTACTGTCCCATTTTCTCAATGTCGATATACGCTAGTGAATGTTGGCTTGCCCATCCATTATTGCTGCTGCAGTATTACACATGTTGGGGTAAAATATGAATATCACACAAAGATAAGCTGCATTGGGCATCACTTGGCCGCAATAGCTATTACAGTTCTGAAAGACAAGACTATAGGATGAAGGGTGCAAAGATACAAAACAAAAAATGACGCTGGTCAAAATGAAGCGCACCAAATCCACCAAAAAACATATATGGAGGAGGGGGGGGGGGAGGGCGCTAGGAGGACCGACACTCAGCACAGGCCACCAATAATTTGCCCGAATTGACGCTCTTAGTCTGGAGGGCACAGCACTTTGCAATGCCAAACAGGGTGAGCAATGCCAGAAAACTCAGTAAATTTTTGGTATCAGGTGATCCTCTCCAAACAGAGCGCAGACTGATCAGTGGTTCTTGTGGATAAATATCATAGAAAATGTGTTTAAGCTGCCACCATCTGATATTGCCATCTATTTTCCAATGAAAGGATCTAATGTGATCGTGCATGAATGCTAGTCGACATAATTGGCGCGCGGCCTATCTTGCGAGTGACAATATTTCTGTACATAACGGTGTAGTGTAATGCTACCATATGTGGAATGTAAAAACAATTATTAGACAACGACCAGACGAACTTTCATGAACCACTCGCCAGCGGTACCCATGATGCAAGGTGCATGACTGACTCACTGTGTCGTAACTGAGTCATAATGCAACCAATTATGTCACAGCATGCTTAAAATGAGTCGTGGTATATAAACTGAGACACAATGTGAATGGGCATAGGCCAACATATATCAGTACCATATAGATGCAGGTGAAGTTGCTTAAAAACAATGCCGCCTTACAGCCATTACTACTACCCCGAACTGCTAGCACTCTACGACCGATGAACGCGATTACGCTTAATGGCCACAGCCACACCAGAGATGCCGCTAACTCAGCACTGCCAACTTTTGATGTAACATTCTTAGATCATTTTTAATCCCGATTCTGGTACGTTACAGTGCATAAAAAGACCTACCAGGCAAAACTGTGGAGTACCCAGTGTATTACTGCTCTGGTCTTTCCCCAGACACACTTTATGACGACGGCTGCTGGGATTTCCTGGTGACACAAGCTAGCCAACCGCGCCAGCGTCAGGGCCCATCCACCGAACGCTTCTTAAAAGCCAGCCCGGTGGAGTGGCCATTGAAACGCTGGAAGTGCCTAGCAGCGACCACCACACCGTGACGGCACAGAACTGTCTGTCGTTACGGGACATGTGTTGAAAGTAGCTCAAAGAAACGGAACGCGCCAGAGCCACGCCAGCGTAGGATCGTCGTTCGTGTTGTTTGAGGTTATCACACTGCCGGATTATCATAACCTATCACTTGAATTCTAGCTCGCTTGGTCATATTATCGAAAAGCCTGCAGGTGCGCAGATGCGCTGAACTACAATTACCATGGATGCAAACGCATTGGATCATTGTATGTCTAAACACGTTCAGGTGCGTGCAGTTCGGTGCCTTTTTCGTGAATTTGGAGGCAATGATCGTCGTTTCGTGTCACATGCGTGAACATTGGCCCTGTATGCCGAAATTGGAACACATATTATGTGCACTAGAAGAAAACAATAGTTCTGCTTCGTTTTTTCCTTTAAAAAGACTAGTGCTGAGACCTTTGATGCTGAACTTTGAAAATTGGCATTGTAAATGTATCAAAGGTCAAGCAGGTCATGTTACATTGGAATGTGAGGTTATGGCTTAAAATATACTCTTGAACAAATATGTTAAAAAAGGCAGGCAATGCAGATGGTGATCACAACATTGACGCTGTGTTTTTCGCAGATTTCAGCTTACCCTTCAGTGTAAAGACCCCGCAGACACCCAGGCTACGTGACCGCTCAAAAATACCAGAGCCTCTTTGGCGAATCCCCGACGTTTATAGAAGCTGTTCCATGGGATAAGGGACATAAGACAGCCCACACAAGTATTCCTTTATTGAGACCTGAAATGTGTTATATCCCGTCGATTTTTCTTGGAAGGGACCCTGACGATGATAGTGGTTCCGAGATGCCCGAGCTTGGCTTCACATCGACTACTACAGACCAGTTCCAATGAAAATATACAAAGAGTAGGGTGAACAATCTTTTCTATCCATTTCAATCACATGCTGAAGTTAGTATATGCAAACTCGTTTTTCATGAAATTCGTCTAACTGAAAATAAGAATTCTGTGCCCGAAAGCTTAGTCTGTTTGTGACTTGCTTAGTTCCTTAGCTGATTTCCTAACAGGCTGGCCGCTGTGATGCTGCCCTCGAAGCTGTTTTTTTATGTGACGTACGTCGAAGTGCCTTCCGTCTCATGTAAGGCATTTTTTGTTGTTGCCGCCACGCCTCCCCGTGCGTCCCGCTTTTGCGCACCACCCTGATAGGTGTTCCGTCTCCCTCTTACGGCAATAGGCATTCATTTGCAAATGAGCTTCCGCACTTCCTGGTCTTATCATCATCATCTGAATGCAATAACAAGTAATTGATGCAAATCACATACACAGCACCAGTCGCGGAGAATGTAGCTGGAAAATGGGCGCACTCGGGGGCGATAGGGGCAAGATAACCACATCCAGACCTAACATTAAGGCTGTCAACTAGACACACTAGGGATCCTAACAATACTTTCGAATACTCGTGCCAATGCCGTTTGTTGCAAGTCCGGCGCAACCTGTTCACCAGTAAATTGATTGGTCATTTGTGCATGCGGGTCAATGTTGCCCGAGCCCCAATGCCGGTCGCCAGGCCGAATCAAAACCTCGTGTCACACTGGTACATCATCTAAACTTATTACGCATATATGAGGACGCCAGGCGTTAAACCGCTCCATCTTCATATTGCTTGGAATCTCTCCAGGATTCCCGCAGCTATTTCATAAGCAATTACCGCCATAAGTTAACGCTAAGCGTTCAGACGTAATGAACGGCCTCATCATAGTCATCCAGCATACCGCCATTTCGCAAAGCTCGGCTCGTTCCGCGTCGTTATCGCCGCCTTGGTTTTGGTATGTCTCCACCACTAATTAGCGATGTGACGATGATAGTGCCTGTGCGTAATGAACGGGCTACTATCTCACTCATTTGGCTGACGCCGTAATATCCGGGTGGTGACTGCTTCTAATGAGAAAATGCAGAGGGAGGGAGGGAGGCAGAGGGGCAGAAAGAGGGAGAGGGACAGAGGGGAAGGAGGAGACGGAGAAGAAAGGAGGGCGGGAGAGAGGAAGGAAGATGGATTAATAGATGGAGAGAGAGAGAGAGAGAGAGAGAGAGAGAGAGAGAGAGAGAGAGAGAGAGAGAGAGAGAGAGAGAGAGAGAGAGAGAGTCATTGGGACAACCATTAACGCTACTGTCAGCCCACCGGTTTGATTGCCTGCAAAAGTGTGGGTAAAGGCAAAAACAAACAAACAAAAACAGCAACTCGTTCGTAGAATAGTATCCCAATGACTGAGAGGGACAGACCACCAAGAACGAGAAACAGTAGTAGATTGGTGGGATGTGAGCTTGGTGGGATGTTGACGGAATGGTTGGTGCTTTTGGCTCCCGCGCGTCAGTCCTGTCCGTGATCCCGGTTACATAACCCTCTCAAAACAACATCAAGAAATCCTCGTTTCGGCTTGGCCCGCGGCAGCAGGGGCGACGTCCTTGCTGCGTAAGCCGACCTACTCGCATTCTGACCCCATTTTTTATCGCGGCCTACAAAAGGGCGCTTACGGGAACACGAACGGAAGCCGACGGGTCATGCCATCTGTCCTGATGTCGTTTTTTTCTTAACACATTTCGCTGCTTCCGGCATACACCATTGCCACGTCCCGCCGCTCGATCTTCGGCAGGTGCTGCGTGGCCTCTTGGCCTCCTGACCCCGACATGACCTTGATCCCAACACGATCTCGCCACCCCATCCACGGCTGTCGGGGTATGTCATGTCATGCCATGTGTTTACTATAGATCGTTCCATATGTATTTTGATGTTTGATTCAATGGGTTGCAAGTTGTGGAGCGAAAACGAAGACGCGACAATGATGAGAACACGTGGAGAGCTTGAGAAATGCTTACAAAGTCAAACCAAACCCTCTTTTTCACATTGGCCAAGTCAAGATATGAGCGCAGCACACGGCTCCGGGAGGTCATATCGGCTGAGGGCGGGTGTTCCAGGACGAGGCCACACGATCTAAAAATACCGTCCGCGACACAGACAGCCTGGCATGGGGCAGCTCCAAAGCGCCGGTCACCGCCGATCCCGTGATGTGCTCACTCACAGCGGTCCGAGGCGTGAACAGCGACCGGACCGCCACCAGGGCACGGAGGTCATTTCGGATCTTGAAGAAGCCACTGTGGTCGCGGCGCTTAACAAAGTCGCTGATTCCGCGCTCGCCCAGCGACCTTACGACCGGTGAAAAAGGATCTCGGTCCCGCGCCTGCGAGTCGATCCTGACTGCGAAATTCACGAATTTTTGCACCCGGCCGAGAGAGCAGGCGATGCCCCCCCCCAGACTGACAGGAAGTACATGACATGAGGGAAAACATGGGCCTGGGTAAGGAGTTTGTGAGTTTCGGGTGCAAGATGATGGCGAATTTTATATAGACAAAACAGGATGGAGTTGCCACGGCAGCTCGCCATCAGCTCGGCCGCGATTTTTGGACCAAATGAGGCGAAGTGACAGTTCAAATCGTCGGCCATGTGAGCGGGCATTGCCTCCTCAGAACCACCTTCCTTCCAGCGGGTCAAAGTCCAGACTCACGGATAGTCCGCCAGAAACTAGCCCGGTCGGATAGGATACTGGCGCACAGAAAGTCGCGCTTGGCCTGAGCGCAGCAGCCCTTAACCCGGTTTCGCAGACGCCGATATTCTGCGCGGTCGGTCTCTGCGCCGCACCTGCGTCATGACCAGTAAGCGTGGTCGCGCTCCCGCATTACACACAACAGATCGGGATTATCCCCAATCCAGGGGCTGCGTGGACGGCAGGGTGTCACGGCTTTCAGAGGACAGTGCACATCAATGGCAACTGGTCAAACGCACATGAATTCCTCCAGCTTCCCTGCCACACGCACGGCTCGGTACAACGGGTCCCAGCCTGTCTGTAGTAAATGCAGAATGAACGCGTCCCAGCAGACTTTGCGTCGGGGGCGAATACGAAAAGAAACAGGATGCAAATGTGTGACCATGTTGTGACCTCTGACCGCATTGCGGAGGACCCGGCGGCATCCAGGCCTCGCCATCAGCAGCGTCCGTCCACCGTCGCCGCGGGCGTCAGAGGTCAACGCCTTGCGTGCCGGGTCGCGTCGCCGCCGGCATTGCCCGAGGCTATCTCGGCCGCCTCGGCCTGTATTATGCATTGTTTGGCGGACTCATTGTCGGCGCGGCGACCGGAAGTGACGCCATTAGCGCGCGCCATGCAACAGTGCTGTGGAGCTGTTTCCGGGTGCGCGACAAGCCCTTCGCGCGCGTGGCGAGAGGGCTGCCGGAAGCCGGCTGCCGCGGAAACAGGGCCGTTGGGAAACAGCGGACAGGACTGGGGAAGGGAGCTGGGCGAGACATCTGACAGAGATGGGCAGAGGGACTGGGTGAGACGGCCAACAGCAATGTGAGTGGGGACCTGGAGCGATACATGAGACAGCGACATGCAGAGAGAGCAGTCAGGCGAGACATCGGGGCCGAGGACGCAGGGGAGCCTCAGGTAAGACACCACACATAGTTTGGGGAGAGTGCGGCTGAGGGCATACGGCAATTAGTGGTAGTAACCACGGTAGGTAGGTAGTCCGCACGGCAGGCGTGGTAGGTACGACTGTAGGTGGAGGAATCTCTGAAGCGAGATATTATTATCGGTGGATGTGAGGACTGCGCAAAGGCATCGGACTGCGGTAGGCGAAAGATAGACAAGTGCGTAACAATATGCCCGTTTTAGCGATAAGGCCCTACTGGAAAGAGTGGTGCTGCTGCTAACGCATAGAAGAGTGAACACTACTGGCAAAGATAATAATGTAATAACAACAAGCATGTGCAAGTTATTCTGTTCATTGAAGTCCAGCTGATTTTATGAATCAACTTGCTGTGTCTGCGGAAATGGAATGACTGGGGCCATCAGCTCCTCGCAAACTGTAAAAATTGTATGTATTATCATTAAACTGGCCGAATGAAAAAAAAATGCATTACATTTCTGGGAGGGGGGGGGGGGGGAGGAATGTGATCCCGCCTGCTTGCCTTTTGCGTTCAGCGTCTACACTTTAGGTGGGATATAAAACGCATGGAAAGCTGGGATGAGTGCGCTGTGTTATATGAATTTGGAGCAGAGAGAGGATGGATCGTCATGTTCAACCAACTATTTAAAAATGAACGTTTTCAATACCTTAAAAGTGCACAACACATTTTGTTTGGAAACAGCTAAGCGTGCGGCACGCGACCTAAAGAACGGAAGCAAAATATGTCTGTATCCGATGATCTCATGCACTCCGGAAACGTCGGCATCCGCGCATGGCTAATGCATGCGCTTAAGGTACATTAAGGCAAAAGACAACCTTATCACCATCTCTCCCTCTTTCCCTCCCTCCCTCCCTCCCTCCCTCTCTCTCTCTCTCTCCCTTTCTCACTCCCTCCCTCTCTCCCCCTCTCCCTCCCACTCTCTCTCTCCCTCTCTCTCTCACTCTCTCTTTTGTTTTCTCTTCGTCTTTTCTTTCAAGCTCTGTTTCAACAACACCTTAGTTATGCAGTTTACATCCCTGCTCTGTGCTACCTTGTCTTCGTCTGAATCGCATTCCTTGCCATTTTTCGCGCTGAAAAGTGAAATACTCATCCCCCGAAACATAAAATCGTTAGCCGAACTCCCCGTCGTTTTAAATGTATTTGAGTACGCGTCATTCCACTTAAGTTTGTGTCCACTCAACGCGTCAGTGTGTCTGCTATTTAGTGAACAAATACAGCTCGGCTACGTTTTGCTTACCCATGGTAGTCGTGTTTAGCATGGCCATCACTTGAGGGGATTTGTATGAACGAACTCGGTCGTAGTGCCCTCAGTCCTGCTAGACATTTTTACTTCGCGTTTTTTTGTAACAGTTACTGGTACGCTGAAGCGGGCTCTTCTGAAGCTGTGCTGGTCTGCTGCCCCGATGGTTGCGTATCTGTACACCTCGCTCGTAACATAGCGCTTAAAGAGAGGATAACGTTGCTCCTAGTTCGTAGGTTACGTGAACATTTACATTTCCAAAAGTGCTATTTCTGACCCTTTAAACAGGGGCTCAGTCTGGAGCTTCCTATCAGTTCAGGAAAGGGAGCTCCAACCCTCCGCAACTTTGAAGGGAAAGTGGGTCAACTCCGGAGAGAAACCCGCTTTGGGGCGTTTTAGGGATAGGTTAATCTATATTTTCCTTGCCCATCCCACCACCTATATTGCGAGACTACACCGCCGCTTTCAGTGCATGCCGTTCTGAATCCCCAGTTATTCCGAGAGCATCCGCAACCACACTTCACACATAAGTCCGTAAAAAGCATGTTCCTAAAGTTCGTCGAACTCCTCCACAGCAAGCCCTCCGTCGTGTCCCTCAGCGCCAACCCTCAGACCGATCACATGCCGTACGATCGCTTCGCCCTTGCTCCCGGGACTGGCGATTCTCCTCCCATCTCGTCAACAATAGTGGCGCGCTTTCGGCCGGACTGCGCCATTGACGGGTCTGTCGCAGCATTGTGCTGCCGATAAACAGGCAGCAGTGAGGCGCGCCAGCCTGTTTCTGCCCAATTACCAGCAGGGAGGCCGGATAATGGGCGCGGGGCCGCCCGCGCTCCTGCCGCCCGACCGGCCGACGGGCCGCCGCCGCGCCCGCCAGAGTCGACGTGCTGGTCCAGGCAGGCGTGCTGGTCCAGGCAGGCGTGCTGGTTCAGTCAGCAGTATCGGCACGGACAGGTGTGCTGGTGCAGCCAGGGGTATGGGTGCGGTCAGAAACACGGACTAAATACGGCGTAATTATAAAGTCCGGTTAACTGGTAGAGTACCGATAACTCTGGGGTTCCGAGAAGATCAGCAATCCCGGTTTCAATGTACGGTACTGGGGGAATCCAGCCTAATTAATGGTGCAGTCTGAGGTACTGGTGGGAGCAGAGCCTCGGGCGCAATACTCTGATGCATTCAGAAGCGGTGGTTTCATCAAGGTTACTGCTGCGCCTAATGAATGTCAATGGGGGTGAGCGGCATCCGCATAGATCAGAAGTACAGGCTGCAACTGCACATCGGCTGTACTGGTATGCATCAGGAGGTGCTGATACATTTTACATGGTGGAGCAGCGCCGGTGAATCAGGACATCTGCGTACTGCTCCGTCAGCGAGGTAGCGATCCCAGTGTTAGCTTGAAACGAGCCTGAAGAAGCTTTATTTGAGGTAGACACATTGCATCAATCAAATAAAGCGCAGAGGGAACAAACCCGCCGAGATGTTGCAGCGCGGTTCGTCCGGTTCGTTTTCCAGGATCCAAGGGGATCAGCTCGGAGAGCTTCATGTCCCAGCTGTGATAGCGATGAAGACATTCCGTATGTGCTGTGTACATGCGTACATACATGCCACTGACTAAACACCATAACGCACACGTCTCATGTCCTCAAGTCTTGCGTGGCGAAGCGTCAGGCTCATCACCCGCGCTGCCCTTCGCTCGGTGCTTGATGGCAGAGACTTCCTGTCCAATCGCGAACAAAAACGAAGCATGGGCCATATTTCCACCATTCCGCAGCATTCAGCAATTTTCCTCGTCATCAATCCGGGCGCAACAATGACGTGGGTGGTGGGGACGTCTCGCCGCGCCACCCGCCAACGCGCGCCGGCACAGTATAAATTCAGGGGCAGATAGCACCGCTGTCCTACAACGGTTTAATGGAGTGTGTGCAAATCAATGGCGCACGTCCGTTCGCCGGCCCAGCCGCCTTTTGATCAATGCTCTGAAATGCCCCGACCATCCAGCGATTAAGAGACATTAAAGCCCGCCAAGGAAGACGCTGCGGCGACTCGGGCCCCTTTATTGGGCCATTATGCACTCGCGGGACGGCCGTCGATTGAATTAGGCCGTAAAGTGACCTGGCCCTGTCAACATGCGTGGCGTCGGTCCACCCGGTGGTGCCAGTGGTGCGTCGCCTGAAGTGGTGCCGCTCCGGTTACACGTACGTGGTATGGGCTGGAGCACGGCGGGCGCAACATGCATGTTTTCCATTCTATTCCAGTCAAAAACCTCCCTTTACGTTATCACGTTACTTTGTGGTGATGCGCACACAACTGCCGGAGGAACCTTCCTGACTTCTAAAGTTCGTAGCCGTTCTGGGCCTTCTCTTCAAGTTCCTCACCACCGCGACACACCACTAGGACAGGACGCCAGGACACACAAGTGAAAGCATTACCGAAACCGCCGATGATACGAGGGGTGAGAACACAGGCAGACCACTCGTGGGCACCGCCAACTGAACCGCTACCAGGCCCCACCAGCCTGACGCGTGCGCTGAGGGGATTCCAGCAGCGCTCACCGGCCGCGCGGCGCCCAACGCTCCCTCTGCCCCCCCCCCCCCCCCTGGTGCACCTTCCGGCCACCACCATTACCCCCGCTTCCGGTGCCGTCGGCCGCCGCGCGAGGGAGGGGGACTGGAGCTCTCCCCCTCCGCAGCGGCCCGCAGCCACGCTGTGCCCCGTCATACGGACGGAGCCAGCCTGCCGGCTATGTGCGTTTGCTTCGCCGTGCAAAGTGATGAGATTGGGCGTTATCAGCCCATGGCACCTCGAGAGAGAAACACCTCGAAACCTTAGTGTTCCTCCAAGTTCCGAGACTGGGCCCCAAGATGCGAGGCTATGCGTTTTGAGCGCATGAGGCATCAAAGGAAAAAGAAAATGAGTCAAGAGAGTTAGGAACTGAAGGCAAGATGCAAGGGTGCTGATAACAGGCGCTCTCCTCAACGGAGTCTTCCACACGTTCATGGCGTTCTGAACTGAACTAGCCACCTCGAAAGCCTTTAGTGCTGTTTACAATCCTGCCCTTCTTGAGACCTAACCCCCTCTGGTTTCTAAGCTATACGCCCACAAAAATGGGAAAGGGTATATCGAGGAGACCATTGCAGTCACCTCATCATTCATGACATCAAAATGACGTCATTTAAACTCTGCCATTCCATAGGCTGTGCAGCGATCAAGGCCAAGACAAATGTAATTGTCGAGACGTTCATATCTGGCGTTCGTGAGCGCGATTTCCAGATATATAGGCCGTCAACTGGCAGCCAACCAATATTTTGCAAGGTACAATGACGTAATTTAATCATGACGCATTGAGAAGCATGTTGACTAAACAGAAGATTGTGATGTCTAGAGCAGTGCTTTCCACTTAAAAATATACCATTTGTTCTCAGTGAGCATTTTCCATCACATATCATGCTTGCTTTTATATAATGAAGTGTGAAGCATTCCCTGTAAATTAACATTGCTATGCACAGTCTTTATGTGGGTAGAGACTACGAACCACAGCTTTTTAAAATATTTACATCGGTCCTGTCTGTGTTGACTGGAAGAAATAATGCACAGGGCTGTCAACCGCTCCTCTCTCGACAAGGAAGGACTTCACCTGCTCCAAGCCACTTTCTATTCATCTAGTTATGTCCTTCTCCCTTCGATCCCGTCCGGTTCCATCCGGTTCCCTCCGTTTCCGTCCGGCTTCGTCTAGTTCTGTCTGGCTCCATCCGGTTCCATCTGATTCTATCTGGTTCCGTCTGCTTTCCGTCTGGTCCCGTCCTGTCCGTCCGGTTCCTGCCGACCACGTCCGGTGACCTCCAGCCCTGTCCGATCGCGCCCGGTCACCCGTAGCTCCGTCTGGTCCCGTCCTGTCCGTCCGGTTCCTTCCGACCACGTCCGGTGACCTCCAGCCCTGTCCGATCGCGCCCGGTCACCCGTAGCTCCGTCTGGTCCCGTCCTGTCCGTCCGGTTCCTTCCGACCACATCCGGTGACGTCCAGTCCTGTCAGATCGCGTCCGGTCACCCGTGGCTCCGTCTGGTGCCGTCCAGTCCAGTGCGGTTCCGTTCCATCTGGTTCCATCTGGTCCCGCACGTCTCTATCTGATCAGGTCCCATCTCGTCTTTCCTCGCCCGACTCCTCCTGATATGATCTGGCCACTTACGGTCCCGTCAGATGCCACCCGTCCCATCCAACTCACCCAATCCCCTTCAGTCCCATCTATCCTCCTCGCAGCCTTCGTCCGTTTCTCATACAGCGCGTCAAGTCCTGATTACTTTTCTGCTTTAAGTAATTTTGATGGCTTACGCTTTTTTCTTATTGTGGCTGACTTTTACACCTGCCAATGGTCTATCTTTTGACTTGCTCCGTTTCTACTTTTATTCTTGTCGACTTTTATCCACGTCGACCTCTCGTCTTTGACTTGTTCTGGTTCAACTCGTATCCATGACGGCTCTTGTTCCTTTCGAGTTTTTGTTCCTCAAATTTTTCTGATTCGACTACAATTTTCTGTTAACTTGTATGATCGATGAATTTAACCCCTTTCGGCTTTTTGGCGTAACAATTTTCCGGTTCGGCTTTTATCTCCGACGGCTTTGATCCTCTTTGACCTTTTACCGTTCGAATTTTTCGGTCGAGTTTTTCATTCCATTTTTTGTCTGGAAATCGTCTTTAGCCGCTGCAGAGTGCTGAACCTGCGTTCAGCTGCGGCGGAACTGACGGACGAGGTCATGAGAAGACGCAGAGGAATAAAGACTTCGGGGGTGAGTCCATACGTGTCATGTTCCACATCGAGGAGAACGGACGGGCAGAGGCGGGCAGTTAAGGGTATGCAGTTGCTCCTTGGTAAATGGGTAGGGGCGGGTGCTCCTCACCCCTCTGGACGCCTGCGTAGGGTTGGTATGCACAGTTTCTGTGCCACCAGGAATAAGAATGCTACGAGGTTGAAACGAGGGAAGAATAGGTGAAAGGGGTCTCATCAAATGATACGAACAACATGGTACGACGGAATGAACTTAAAACAAAGCACATGTGAAATTTATGCTTTCATGTGTAGTACGGGTTTCACCAGTTCTCGGCTGGTGCGAGAAAGTACATTTGTTATCTCCTTTAAGACCTTCCTGTGCACCGCCAAAATGAAACGACGCAACGCTTGCAAAATTTTCATTTCTTTTTTTTCTCAGTCACATAGCCATTACTTTCCCCACCCGGTCAAGTGTAATATTTCCTCCGAAATCTTGCGAATATGAGCCAATTCCTGCGCAGTCAACCAGTACCCAATGTGAACCTCTTGGTTAAGGGGCCATATTCCCCTTGGCCGTTCTTTTGGCTATACCTCTGAACTTTCTTGAATACTTTTGCAACATCGTTCGCCATTTTAAATGTCGCTGCAGGTCAGGTTGTTGGCGTATGCTAGCTGAAGTGATCCAATTAAAAAAAAATGTGTTCGCCCGTTTAGCTAATAACTCGGGCTTCTAGTCTGTTGTTATGTTCAACTATTCTTAATTTATATTTGAGATCATATTTTACCTTTATTGAATTGCTACAACAGACTATGCACGTGTCTGCTATGTTGGCTCATGTAGCCGCATGCCATTATCTCCACCTGAGAGTGATCAATCACAATCGCCACCGACGGGGCCACTACCTGATACCTGACCTGACCTGATACCTGGCAGGACCTAACCCGTGGCTTCACCGGCCCTCCGACATCAGTCCGGCGGCCCAAACTGCCGGCATCACTCTCAGATACAACACGAGAAGCCGCCGTCCGATCTGGGCCGGGATGGTCTCCGACAAACAGAAGGCCTTCTGCGACCGAAGCAAAGCATTCGCCCGCCAGGCCCAAGACAGGGCTTGGACAGATCTCCGCCAATAGCAACGCCACGCACTGCCATAGCAGGCAAGACATTTGATGTCAGGTTAGAGCTTGGACAAGTCTCCTTCGATTTCAGCACCTTCCAGGCCACGATAGAGTCCCTGGCGACAGGAGCGGGGCCTCCACTGTCCGCGCCAGGCAGTCCCCGGCCGGGCCAGCTCCCCGAACGGGCCGGACCGGTCCTGCTCTGGCGCCGCGTCGGATCGGCACGGCCGTTGCCGTCGCCTCGTCGCCATCGACGCCGGGATTGATGTCGCGTCGTGTCCGGCCGGGCCCGGCCGGCGTCGTTAGCGGGAGAATTATCGACGCCGACGCCGGCCGGCCGCCCGGCGGGATGGCGGCCGATCCGACCCCCCCCCCCACGGAGAAGTCTGCGGCGTCGGGAGCCGGGACCGCTGCGAGGCAGCGGCATTCGAGGCCCTGGGGGGGGGGGGGGGGAGCTTGTCGTTGGCATTAGTGGTGGGTGGTGTGTTTAAGTTGCTCTCTGACGCTGGTACCAGCGTAGGGGCTGCTAAGACAGGGGTCGTGATCTCCCCCACCATAAAGTTTCACCTTAGCCTAGCAAAAATGTCCTGTTTGATGACAGAAATGTAGCGTATAGGTGAATATGCTAGAAAGTTTCTGTCTTCTGCATAGTTCGCAGACGCATATTTATGCAATCTGGGAGTTATTTGGCCATTCAGCGAACGACTGGTTACGGTTAAGCGCTTGATGAAGGACCGGTCAGAACAGCTAGTTTGCATTCGATGTGGATCGGCTTCTGAAAGCTGGAATCGCACACAACGGACTCTCCGCGATGGCAGTGACTTCGGAGAGACAATGTCATTGCCATCGTTCCAGAAAGCGACACATATGGGCATGCATCATTTATAGAATTAGAGGGGCAAAATGAAAACTTAAACCGTGAACTTGGCACATTTCTTAAATATGCATGATAAAGACGAATGCCCACGTCTATTAAGCCCACGTGTAAAACTAGAATCACCCATTCCCCACAGGCGGTTTACCATCGCAGTTTTCCCATAAGCGGTTTGTCATCGCAGCTTCTCCATAGGCGATTTGCCATCGCAGTTTTCCAGAGGCGGTTTGTCATTGCAGCTTCCGCTTCATCGTCGCTCAGCCCTACGTACTATCCAACGCTACACCTATCACTGGCCGGCGCACCCATAAACAAAGAGAGCGCCCCAAAACGCTGCATCCCTCACATTTGTACCATACATGGTCACCTACCTTTCTGGTCTGATGGATCGAGGACCCTATAGGCCCCTACATGGCCCCTATAGCCTGAGGCGCAAGCTATATACCGAAGGGTTGTCTCCACCCCACAGTCGCTGACAGAGGTTCATTGAAGAGTGCTCGAATGTTGTATATTATCTTAAAGTGCACCTGTTTGATGGATTCAGGTCCACAAATTGTATCTTTTCAGATGTTTAGGAAAGAGCAAGCAAGCCGTCTTCTGTGAACTTCTTTCAAAATAACCAGATTGTAAAACCTAGAGCATTATTAGAGCCTTACGCTACGTCTTCCCTTGTAGCCGCATGCAAACGTTGCGAACTAGGTGTGTCTCTTTTTAAAATAGGTGTGGGAGTACTGACCGAAAAAAAATTACCAAACCCATTCCCAAAATCTAACTTCTCTTCGAAATTTTGCTAAGGTGGTCTGCGTCCGCGATGCTAAAATAACACAAAGTTTTAAAAAATGTGTTGTACATTCCAAAGTTGTTTTACTGCCGGGGAATTCTTCACATTTTAGAGCGATGTCAAGCTGTCTTTCGTGACAAGCTTGGAGTGGGATGTAATTCACAGGAAAAGTCTTCTATATATATATATATATATATATAATTGAAAAATATAACTCTTCATAAGGGATCGATGATGGCTACCCGCTTTTGACTGATCATGTACCATTTCAATTGTCATTCGACTAACCACCACAGGCTCGATTGTACGACAAATATCCTTGCTAATGCTGAGAAAAACATGGTTTAAATTTTATTGACACCCCCCCCGTTATTTCAACGGCTGCCAAATATTACCATAGATGTTCCTTATTCAGCCCAGGTGTTCTCATGTGCAAAACTTGTCAAACATGTGCAGACTGGCTTACCATACGAAGGAGTTGGCGGTGACAAAGCCCAAGGTACTTACAGGATACTATTTGGGGCAAATTGAACATGATATGAATAGTGATCATCTAGGTGCGACACTATAACAAACAGTAAAACAATTTATGTAGTTTTATGGCCCAGTATTCCTCCTTATTCGAATGTAGTGAGGGGCTCAGAGGAGCATGGCGGGGGGGGCGGGCTCTAGTCAGCATGGGAGGGGGGTGGCCCAAGTCAGCACTGGGGAGGATTCATGTTAGCGTTGGGGGAGGCTCAGCGCCCCCCCCCCCCCCCACCCTGAAAGTACATACAGTGACGTCCATGCTGCAGACACGGCAACTTAAACGCGTCATTGACAGAGTACCACCAGGTGGTGAGCGGTCTATCGTCATGTCTGTGCCTTTGACGAAAATCTTACACAAAATTATCACATTTTTAATAAAATCTCGTTAGGGGAACAAATATTTGAATGTAGAGCACGACACAAAATACGCACAGGGGGCTAAAAAAACAAACTTGTTTTCGGCACCAATGTGAATAACACGTGGTTAACTCTGGTCTTGCTTAGGATACCCATTGCAACATATCCGGTACTGGTACATCCTCTTATCCTATGCCTGCCTCAAGGGATGACAGTGTCCTGCTCTTGTTCACAGGAACAAGGGCGGCATAACACGGAGGAGGTGGACAGGGGACAGTTGCCTCGCTTGCCTACAGTCAGAGTGACAAGAGTGTGTTCCCCCACCCTCCACTCCCCACCCAGAAATTGCAAGGCTCCTCTCCTCAAACTAAAGGCATTGTAGCTACCCATGTATTACCAAAATTAAGATCAAGCGGTCTCATGCCTGTGCTAGAGAGCAATAACTCGGGCTCACTTGACTGGGTTGTGCATAACGAGGACCGTTTTCGAGCGTGATACTGTATTTACGAATAAGGTAGTCATGCTCTATATCAGGCCCAATTTTTGCCCAATGCTGTGTTAAAGAAGACCCTTTGCTGGCTCTGGAGCCCCCGTTACATGCTAGGAGGCCTCTGTTCGGGGCTGGAAGACACCCCTATGTTCAGGAGGCCTCATTTCTAGAAAGGAGACTCTTTGAATCTCAGATAGCCGCGGGCTCGCATCAGCATGTCCTGTTTTGCGTGCTGATTCGAAACCGCATGCAAAACAGAGTATGCTCCTTTGATGGATTTGAAAGCTCCTTATTTAATCAGTAACATACTGCCATACATTAAGAGGCCCGTGTATGCATTAGGAGGACAATATCTCTCACAGGAGGCCCTGCTTTAAGTTGCCGAGGCTCTTTCTTAACTAATCACAAGGCTCCCATTCTTGATTTCTTAATTGTCCAGATCTATTACTTGAATGTGATCCATTTTAGGTATGATACGAGGCTCACGCCTTCTGTGCCCCTCCCCCTTGCATACGACACTTTTCAGGAAGCCCCTTATAAGGAGGCCTCATTTTGTCAAGGAGGCCCCAGAAAAGCTGTCCCCCAACTCAAAATTCGAGGCACCCTCTCCGGGTCACAAGTCACCGAGGCCAGTGGCGTAATCAAGGGGGCACATGACCGTGAAAGCCATGCCTCTTCCCTGAAAGTGGCGGGGGCACCTGGGTCAGTATTTTTTAACAGTTTAAGGTTTTCGAAGGGCTTGGGAAATGACAAGAACGGGTTCCTGTAGCACAATAATTAAATCCCGAACCTAAGCAGGTCCCGAAAAAAACAGAGCCCTCTATGACCACATCTGGCCACCTCCTGGGCGAAATCCTGATCACGTCAATATGATGCTTTCCAAATGTAAGAACACGAGGTATATCAATCTAAAGTGTATCCATGATGTTAATGGGTGAACGTGGCACGCTCTGAATTAAAGACATCATTGCTCGGTTTTAACGCATATCCGAAGATGGAAAAAATCCAAACTGAATGCACAAACTTGAAACTAAAAACGGGATGGGTACCCGCCTATCTGAACACCGAAATGTCTCAAAACTAGTCACAAGTATTGATATTACCATAATATGTGACTGGTATCCACGGCCCCTAAAGATCAAAGCCGCACATATTTTGACATGTATACTGAATTCCAGAACATAATCTGAATGATGCGTCTGCTCATCAGGTAGTGCCGGTAACCCGTCCCTCAAGAGTTCCAGAGCCGCTAACAGCAGAGAGAAAGTTAAAATCCCAACCCTTCGCCGAAATCAGCCCATCTCACCGTTCCGTCTGTCGCTCGTTTAATCCGCGCGGGCTGCGCTCGGGGCTCGTTCAAGTCGCGAGCCAAGCCGAGCGGAAATGAAGACATCGATCAGCTGGCTGTCGCCAGCGTGACGTCAGCAGCCCTGGTGACGTCACGGGGCCAGGTGGCGGGCGATTTCCTGCGGGGCGTGCGGCGGCCCGGCGGATTTCTGGAGGAAGAGCCGCGTGTCCGGCGCCCGTCCAGTTCGGCGGAGCGCCATCCGGCCCCCCCCAGCGGCCCCTCCCCTCTAGTGTCCCTTCCCTCAGTGGCGGGCGTCTGTCGGAGGTTGCATAAAACTCGGCTATGGATAGTTTTAGGGGGAATGGTGGGCGGATGTGGAAACATAGATTTAATAAAGAGGTTTGAAGTAGAATCTTCGAGGCCTTTCACTATTTTGGTGTGGCAAGTCTGACTAAATTCAAAGGATTTTGCGAGGGTTGCGGAGAACCTTGTTACCTCCCTGAGTCAAAATGCGTAGTTGCTGACCGATGTGCACGAAATGGCCCATAATTAACCTCCTTATTTGGTTAATGAAATCCGATTCGAACATCCCGTCTGTTCTGATTCGTCCCACCGTCCACAAGCAACCTGCAGCTCATCCTGCTTTCTTACACATTCTCTCTCTAAAAAAACAAACAGTCCCTCCGCCATATAGTGAGACTCCAATGAGCGTTATGGGTTTTCGCATGCGGAAACCGATAAGGCTCATTGGAGGCCTTTTGATCGTCGGAATGTGCACACAGGCTTTTGATAATAATTTAAGCTTTTGCTTTCAAGTTCCTTAACTTAGTTAGCTCACAAAACATTCAACTTCCATTGTGAGACGGAGACAGAGACAAACGTTGGAGGGGGGGGGGGGGGGTTGTATTCAATGAATTTTGCAAGGAATGCCGAGAACCTTGTGACCATTTCCTCGTGAATGGGAGATACAAAGCTCCCTCTATACCCTTTACATCTTCCTCCAATCGACCGAAACTAAAAAAAAACAGCAGTTGTGTTGCTGGGGATGGTCTATTTTCGATGGATGCGCTTTTCTTGGCGGAACACCGGCACCAAATCTGTGAATCTAGTGGTACTGTGTGCACAAAACAACCTGCTCACAGTTACATACAGCTCGCCCCGGAGCACTGGTCAGTTAGTTCGAAGCATGAAGTGCACTCACCCAGATATGAAAGCGGAAGGATGAAGAGAATGCGAAAAACCTGAACAGCCTAAAATCAAGCCCAGCTGCGCACCGACCGGCCCCCGCCCCCGGCCGCCCACCGGGTGCCCCGTGCGTGTACGCGGCCCCAGTTCCGTGCCGGAGAACAGGTGGAAGCGCACCCTGATACCATCGGCGACTCGTTACCCCGTCGCAGCTGCCGGCTGCAGCTCCACCCGCTCCCGCTCGGCCACGGGCGACGGCAGGGCTGGCGTACACGGAGTCCAACCGCCCCGACGCTTACCAGCCTCGGAGGAAATGCTCACTTCTCCACTGGGATATAGTAGACCTGTGTCAGCAGAGCCGTTTGGTAGGCGATGGTGGCGGCGCACCCTGCAACCCCTTGATCCGCCCCTGGGTCTGCCCGTCGGGATGGCGGGGGCGTGCCGCATGACTGGCCGCCGGCCCGAAATCGCTGCTCGTGTTTGTTATTGAGCTCGGTGGACAGCGTCACGGTCCAGGCGCCCGTCGTGGCCGGATCGGGGCCGCGGTCCGACCGGCAAGTTAGCAGTCGGTGGAAGTGGTGCCCGGCGTTTGATTCAGGTCTGTATTGATGCCGGTCTATATTGATGCTGGTATGTAATGACGCCGGTCTGTATTGATGCCGGTCTGTATTGATGCCGGTCTGTTTTGATGCCGGTCTGTATTGATGCCGGTCTGTGTTGGTGCTGGTATGTAATGACGCCGGTCTGTATTGATGCCGGTCTGTATTGATGCCGGTCTGTTTTGATGCCGGTCTGTATTGATGCCGGTCTGTGTTGGTGCTGGTGTGTAATGACGCCGGTCTGTATTGATGCCGGTCTGTATTGATGCCGGTCTGTTTTGATGCCGGTCTGTATTGATGCCGGTCTGTGTTGGTGCTGGTATGTAATGACGCCGGTCTGTATTGACGCCGGTCTGTATTGATGCCGGTCTGTATTGATGTCCCACGAATAATCGAAAGCTTAAAGGGACTCGGAAAAGCTAGTAAGCATCCATCAGGTCTGTATTGGATTTAAGTCACAAGGTACATGCTGGGTAATGATGTCTTGTATTATTCTTGCAGCTTATGTGGACACGTGTAGACGCAGACGACATTATTCAAAGACATTCACCTGAACAGCCGGGGTCAGAGTTTTTGCCTGCTGAGATACCGCAAAGCTCCATTGCTTCTTCGTCCCAGTTCCGTGGTTAGGCACGCTCGAAAGGCGAACAGCAGATACAGTAGCAGATTCGCCACCCCGGCTGCCTTGAAATCTAGGCAACCATTTTTTATCTCCAAAACGGGCAAATAACATATAATGTTGATCTGTATAAGCTCGTAAATTAATAACACATGCCGACTTACCCCAAGTTATGAGGTTTGTATCCGCCTCTGGCAATGTCAAAAATCAGTGGGATGTGCGACACTCGTGGAGGAAAACACCTTTTGGTCACAGAGTTCAGATGCTTGAAAATCGTACTTGTCAATCTTCATACGCCGCGGCGGAATCTGGACCCTGCTGGGAGGCCAAAGGCGCATTGTGTTCGATACACAAGCC